>NC_092204.1:66976766-67040871 GCF_043381705.1 Parasteatoda tepidariorum | reverse complement strand
TATATACTACAGGCCATTTAAATTGCTACAACAGGAAGGCGACGCACGAAGAACGTGAAATTTGCAGGACGGATAAAGAATGTTGTGGTATGCATATGATTAGCTTATCAGCGCATTCATGCAAGGCAGGCGGCGGTAGTGACGCCTACAATGTTTATAAAAGAAGAGATTTGGTAGTAGATTCCTCATACAGAAATTGAATTTGAGCGCTGTTCTCGAGTGAAAAAGTTTTTGTTACGCCTCGTGTAAGAAGCAGAAAGACCTACCAGCACGTGTCTGTGTTTGATCGAGGTCGAATTGTGGCCTACCGGGACTACGGCTTATCATACCGAAGTATTGCTGCTCGCATTGGTCGAGATCCCATGACTGTTAGCAGAATATGGTTTCAATGGGTTCATGACGGCCATATAGAACGCCGTGCAAGATCTCAGAGGTCCCCCATCACTAACAGCCGGAAGACAGACTTGTTATCCACATGGCCTTAAGGGATCGTACATCTACGTCACGAATCCTCAGTCAACAAATGGGATCATTTGCAAGACAACAAGTGTCTGCACGAATAGTCCCACGACGTTTGCAGCAGCATGGACAGTCAGTACGGCTACCATCGCTTCGGCTTCCCTTGACGCTGCATCACAGGCAGGAGCGCCTCCAATGGTGGGTTCACGCAGGAATGGCATGACGTCGTCTTGTCCGTCGAATCCAGGTTCTGTATACAGCATCATGATGGCCGCATCCATGTTTGGTGACATCGTGGAGAACGCCCATTGGCAACTTGCACTCGGCATCGTCATACTGACCCTGGCCCATCGCCTAGAGTAATGGTATGGGAAGCCATTGGATACACGTCTCGATCACCTCTTGTTCGCATGCATTACTGGCACTTTAAACAGTAGCCGTTACATTTCGGATGTGTTAGGGAAATTTGCTCTGCCTTATTTTCGAGGCCTCCATAACGCTACGTTTCAGCAGAACAATGCACGACCGCATGTTTCCCGCACTATCCTGATCTTCGTTGACACAGTACGTGTTCACCTGTTGTCTTGACCAGCACGTTCTCCTGATCGCCCACCGATTGAAAACATCTGGTCAATGGCTGTCGAACGTCTTCATCGTTTTCAAAGCGACATCGAAGTTCCTCTATTTCTGGCAAACGATTTCAGTTTTAATGAGTTGGTACGGAAATGCCTTTTGTGTAGGCGTCATGAAGATGGGATCGATGTATAAAAACTTTGCGTGAGTAAAAATGACCATAACTGACATAATTATGCATACAAACCAATTTGCCAATGAAAAATAATTGAACTATTTTAAATAATGAAACAGTTATGTTTTTTTAAATTTGAGTTTACATTTAATTTTTTATCATAAAAATTAATTAGCTTGGAGAAATGAGAAGGGATTTGTTTGTTTGAGATGGTTATTTTTTTTCCTTCTAAAAAAACTTTTTTTTTCTAATTTCAACTCTAAAATTAAATCATTTATAGCATCGTCTTTAATGTGCTTTAATTTTTGTCGATGTCTCTTTCAGAGATCACAAAAAAACCCTCATTAAGTAAGAGCTACTTGCAAATATTTTAAGTACATTTGAATATACTTATTTGTTTTGCTAATATTTTTTATTTTGATATATTTTTCTTGTTTCCATTTTTGGCCCTTTCCGCATTTGGCGCAGAGGTTTGCGCAATCACCGGAGGAGGTTTTAATGGTTTCTCTTTAAGTTTTCTTTTACTCAAAGTCTATGGAAAAAAGTCCGTGCCTCCCAAAAGTGGTCCCAAATAGAGGAGGTCGCTACACACAGCCATTTTATCCTGTAGGTTACACTGTATATGTATATATAAACATACATATATTGAATTTACTTTTAGAAAATTTAATCGCTTCTTGAGTGTTTTTATATTTTATCATAAATTTTAGAATTACTTTTACTGTACAGTTTTTAGGCAAACGAATCAAATTATAATAACATTAACTTATACTTTATAGAGATTTTTCCAGCTACAACTTTATTGCTGAAACAGAAGCTTTGCCTTTAGATTTATAACTTTAAAGGTTAAAATCAAAATAATAAACTAATATATTTTTCAAACTTTTGTAATAAACAAAATATTTTTATTTTTTCATTTTTTACGGAAGCCTATTATTAACATTTTATATTAAAAAAGAAAATTTCTTATTTATACTATATTTTTAATTAAGATTAAAAATAATAGGCTAAAAAAATTTCTGATTTTTAATTAATTGAATCGAAAACAATTAATTATATTAACTTTTCAAATAAACATCCCTGTTATTCTTTGAAGTAATAGCAAACATTTTTCCTTTACAAATAAAAAATGTTGATTTCTGTTATTTAAAAAAAAATAAAATTAAAAATACTTTATATATGTAAAGTTGGTTGGCTTTCAAGTATTTCAAATACAAAGCGATCAATAAAAAATAAAAACAATAATTCTTTAGAATAAACAGCACTAAAACTTTTATTAAGACAAAAAATAGCTTGGGAAGTAAAACAATATATTTAATGCATCAGCTTCCGAGAAAAAAAAGCACATAAAAATCATTTTCAAAATCTGAAGTTTACAAATCCGTAAAATCGAATTTTATCAAAATATAAAACTGACAACCATCGAACTTTTTCATGTTCCAGTTTTTCTCAAACAATCCGCTGAATTCTTGACATTAATCGGGAAAAAATCTAGATATATTATAAATAAACTCGCGTATATGGGGTGAGGAAGTTAGGATGAAGGTACTGTCAGTTTGTTCCAATTCTGTCTAGAAAAAGAAATGGAACTCATCTTCCTGCAGACGATGAAGGATGGAGAGTTTTCTCTGGCGGAATGCAACCTCCGTAAACAAAATCGCTAGACGCAAGCTGCGTAATATAATTTGTGTAACAGAAAAGGAAGTGAAGTTCACCCAGGCCTATTTCCTTGTGGAACTTTTTTAGAAGTATTGTGTTTGTACTATATTCCTTCTTCTTCTTCTTCTTTTTTTTTTTTTACTGCAAGAAGACAACTCAAACGCGCGAAAATAACGAAGAAGAATTACAATTTATAAAGGATAGTACAACATTAAAATTCGCTTTAAAAGCTTGTCTAAAAAAAGCTAATAAAAATGTCAGGAATTTTATAGATAAATTTATGCTTTGAAATGCCATTTTAAACATTTTGCATGCTATTTTAAATGTTCTTTTCTTTTTATTTAATGTTTTATATCTACAAATGTAAGGAGTTGAAGTCACCTAGGAACAGAACATAAGTTCTGTTTCCAATATATATATATATATATCAAATTACTTTAAAAATAGATTTTTTACGAACTATTTTAAATAATAAAATTAAATTATAAGGTAAGCTGTATCGATGAATTTATATTTCAAAAGTTTCTTTATTGATTCTGTATGCTACTTTAAATTTTAATTTCTTTCCAGTTTACTATTGTACTATATCTCCAACAGTTGTGGTTGAAGTTTCATAAATGGCTTCAATCATTTTAACCTACGGACAGTTTCTACTTTTATTAAGTAACTAGAAATTATTTAGGAATATTTCTCTTATTATTTTTACGCCGTTACTAAATTTAAAATTTTTAGTAATTTTAAAACTTAATGTATGTTAGTTGCTGAATAAATGCGGTATCTGCCATTTATTCAGCAAATAACATACATTAATGATCATATATATTTTTTTATCATTTAAATATGGTCACCAAAGTTAAAATTTTAGGGTTTTAAATCCTTTCAAAATTTAAACTTGAAAAAGTTTTTCAAGTTATCTAAAAATTTTAAACTTAAAAACAGATATAATTAGTTTATTAGAACATATTTTCGCGAGTAAAAGGAAACATAAATATTATTTAGCTACATAGTAAATAAGATTATGTAAGTTCTTGTAGTTAATCATCTAGGAATAAAATCTTCTTTCTGCTTGAAGGGATCTTTTACCCCTTAACAATAGGTTAATTTTCAAGAAAACGGTCATAAAAGTGCTTATTTTTTTATCCCTGAAAATTGATGAGTGCTGACATTTAGTTTAAAATAAACTAAGTATCTACAATTACCTTAAAAATATCCTGGTACTGCCATCTGGTGCGTGAAATGAGAAATAAAATGATTTCTGGGAAAAAGAAATGAATTACTTTTATTCTTATTGGCGCGTTACAACTGAACACTCTTGCCCGGAAATATCACGGGAGCGAGAAATAGAGGGCGAAACCTCACCCTGTCATTTTCACGGGAGCGAGAAGGAAGGGGTTAAAAAGACGCTTTATATCCATATAACGGATAATATTTCCGGATAGTTGGCATTTATCTATTTTTTATAAATGTGCTATGTTATAACTAGGCTTAGAAATTAGAATATAATAGTTTGGCGTCAATGGCATCTAAATATTTTTTCTTAGTTACCAAAAATGTTTCAACATCAATTTTAAAATCATATTTTTAGTCTCAATATTTCTTTTTTTATGACTTTTCGTAAGAAACGATTTTAGATTTCCTTCTATACCAGGGGTTTCCAATTTACATGAGGCCGGGGGACGCGATTAAGAACACCAGTCAAATGTCGGGTGCAACTTCATCAAAATTTTATATAGGACTCTTTTCTGTTTGAAGGTTGAAGGAACATTACTGTCAGATTTTTATCAAGTTGTACAAAGCAAAAGTATTTAATTACAAATCAAAATACAAGGTAGATTTTTACCTGAGAAATAAATTTTTTTGCACCGTTGGTATGTTAAGTTTAACAGAAACGAGGAAATTATGCTTTTTTTAACGAAGAGAAAAGTATTTTAAACCAATAAAGATTTTTTACGAAAATTGTCCGCAAAAAAAAAAACTAATACATTTTAGTTCGCAGGCCACAAGAAAAAAAGAAAAAAAAAGGCTTCGTGGGTCGGATGTGGCCCACGGGCTGCCAGTTGGTAACCACTGCTCTTTACCCTAAAACGGGCAGGGTGCTAAAACTGAAAAGGGAGCAATATTCCCCTGAAAAAAAAAGGGTTCAGAAAACCTTGCACAGCTTTTAAAGAACCCACAACATACAAGGTTCTTTATTTTATGACAAAAAGTAATCTTTTTGAAAAATAATTCCTCAATTAAATTCATACATTTTATAAATCGGTTTTAAATGTATTTCTCAAATTTAAAAATCTTGCGTGTCATGAATTAAAAATATAGGGGTTTTAAAAACTATGTCATAACAACTCTAAAAGCGAAAAGTAACTGTAATAACTGCCCTAAAAGGGATTTATGATGCAATCATCCCCAATCGAGAGTGTAAAAAAGTAATTACTAAAATACGAAGTTTGCTAGCCGTAACATAGTATTCGAAATATCGGAATTGGAAAAAAAAACCCCTCGAAAATAGCTGAGAAACGGCAAATAGTTGAACTAAGCTTGTTACAAAGTTTCTCTTTAAATGTGAAATAGGCGCTTGTTGTAATAACATCGTATAAAAATTACCAGAATAATAATTAAAATAGGGGACGGTCACGAAAAACGATCGCAAAACGATGTGGATTTACGATAGAATAGTTACAATTCAACCTCGTCCAAATGTGATCACTCAAATTCAAAATTCGAGCGTCGTTACAACGATTAAAAAATATCAGATCTTGAGAAACCATGTGGAAAAGTCCAAAAAAGGCTAAACAACAAATGAAAAAACTATCATCCAAGGACGTTAAGTTAAGAAAGAATCGTTACAAATCAGACGAGTCAAAAAGTGACTTCTCAAATTTGATTGTCGTTATTATGTCTAATAAAAAATATCGGAATTTGAAAAACCATGCGAGAGTGATAAGAAAAAGATAAGTAACTGCCGCTAAAACAATCATCCAATAACGTTGAAATACGATGTAATGTCCAGGAATCGAAACGCTAACAAATGATAACTCAAGTTTAAACGTCGTAATAAGCATCGTATTAAAAATATCGAAATTGGAAAAATCATTTGAAAAGGGCTTAAAAAATTATAAATAACTTCTGACAAAACAATCATTAAACGACGTTTAATTATGATTGAATCTTCACGAATCGAGCACGAATGTCGTAACTTCCGCTTTGGATAACTCCCGTGAATATGCGACGTCATACGCACAACTTTCGGTCCATCGTATAACTTGGTTAGGATATGAATTGGGAGAGGAAAGGTATTTTAATAGTTAGACCTTAAAAAATGACGACTGTGTGTAATATTCCAGGCATCAAATTTAAATTTTTAGTCCAAATTATGATAAATGACTGCTTATTTTGAAACCTGGTTATAACCATGTTCTAATAATATAAATAAGTTATGTTATAACCATTTACGTACTAAATTATAATTACTTTATGTTATAAGAATGTAGTAATAATATAAATAAGTTATGTTATAACCATTTACGTACTAAATTATAAAAATATTGTATGTTATAAGCATGTTCTAATAATATAAATAAGTTATGTTATAACCATTTACGTACTAAATTATAGTTACTTTATGTTATAAGCACGTTGTAATAATATAAATAAGTTATGTTATAACCGTTTTATATTACTATAAATAAGCTCTGTTATAACTTTATTATAATACTATCGAAAGATTTTGTTATAACTATGTTAATACAATAAATAACTAATTTTGTTATCTTAAATTAGATATAACAAAGCTATAGAAGATGGAACGATATCTGTTTCAATTCTAAAAAAAAAGTAATGCAAATGCTATCAGCTTCATGAGCATTTTTAGTTATTTAAATTAAATGTATTATTATAAGTTTATATAAATACATGACAAATGATATTTCTTAAAATTAAAAATCTAATAAATAAGAAAATTTCAAAAAAAATTATAACTCTTTTCGAAGACAAGAATTCTAAAAATTTAAATAAATCAGATTTCGCTTGCATATTTTTCAATTAGCCTATCCCCAGATTTAATCAATTAAATTAAATGGAACAGGAATCTAAAATTGAATTTGTTTTTACTATCCATCAATTAACGTTTCATGCTCCAGGTACAAACTGAATCTTGGATATTTTGCTTATCTTTTATATATATATAAAAAAGAAAGAAAAAATGATAAGAAAATTGCACGTAGGAGACTAGATTTCGTTTTATCAGTTTTGAAGTCCTTATTGCTTTAATAAGTTGTTTAAATATTGAAGTTTCTTTTACGAGCGAGAATTCTTTTTGAACACCGAAGATGGAATATTTGACGAAATGTGATCTCACGAAACTCATTGCTCCCATACGTGCAATTTAATAAAGATGCGTTAAAAAAAAAATAGGTCGCGAATAACATTGAATTTTATCAGGAGAAATTTGAAGCGTTCAATCTGATTTTGTGCGTTACTGAAACGCGTGGCGTCGAGAGGAGAAATATATTTGTTTGTTTAATATTTACGAACTAAGAAAATGTGATTATACGAATACAAGAGCCTTTTCTCTGCGAGAGATTCCTCTCTGAATTACTTGTTTTATTTCATTCTTAGAGACACTTGGTGTAAATAAGCCTTTCGTTAGGTGTGTTGTACAAAAACACCTACGCCATTTTATTGTGTTTACAAAGAATAGTGCGACGAGGAATAATATTCAATTATATTATTTCCGTGTTTTTTACTTAAAATAGTCTTGGAAAGAAGTAATTTTTCAATGCAGCATATCTTTTAATAAACGGAATTTCTTTTCAATGCATTAGGTTTCATCAATGACATAAATTTACTGAACACTTTTGAAATATTACGATGATAGTTATTAGATTAATCGTTTTGATATTGCGTAAACCATTAACTTTCTAGGTGGTGTGCCTTTCATAATAATTTGATACATTCTTACAAAATATAGATATTTAAATATGTCACACAGAGAAAATAAATATGGTCGAATATAGTGAAATTTTCAGTGTTTTTGTTTCCATGGAAACACCAAAAAGCTCGGTAAGTTTTAATTTTTTTCTCGTGCTTACGAAGAATAGTGGGATGAGAAATTTTATTCAAATATGTTATTTCTTTAAATAATCTTAAAACGAAATGATATCTCAATGCAGCATATCTTTTAATGAATGGAATTTTATTTTAATGTCTTAGATTTCAAGAATGACATAAATTTACCGAATACTTATGAAGTATTATGACGCTAATATTTTTGATTGCTATTCTGTAAACCTCTAAATTTCTAGTAAACTCGCCCTCAATAACAACATGATACATTATTATAAAATTTAAATATGTTACACTGAAAAAAAAGTATAGTCAAGACTACCAGAATGTGGTAAAAATTACAGTTTCTGTTTCCATTGAAACACCAAAAACCTTGATGATTTTTACCAAAGCTCATTGATAATGATGTTGGTAATGATTTTATACTATCTGATAAAACCAGGCAAATGTGGTAAAATTCGATAATTTTATCAAGGTACCTTAGAGCAATGGCACAAAAACCTTTCATTTGGTTAAATTTACTTTTCAGTTTTGCATATTTTACTAAAGGCGTAGAAATAAAAATTATAATTCTTAAAACCAAAATTTCCGGTACACCGTTAAGGTATGAACGGAAAAATTACCAAATGTATGGCTTAATTAACGTACATTTTGGTTTTTATTTCCAGTCAAGTTTTTTTTTTTACCAGAAATGTCATTACCATATAGTAAGATAATTTTAACAGAATTATTTTCTCCATGTACAATGAAATGAGTTTACAAGGTAACAAATTAATCCAAGCACAACAAATTAAAATTGTATAGCAAAAATTAATTTCATTATCCAAACAAGTTAAATAAACCAACTAAATTTCCTTCAAAACGGCGTTTAAGATCAAAAATTAAAAAAAAACAATTCAAAATCTATAAACGCTTTGGTATTTATTCATCAGTTTGATAAAACACAGGAATGGTAAAAACAGAATTAATTCAAATCCGATAAAAAGTTACATCATACTAAAAATATAAGTTTACAGAAAGAAAGACAAAAGATTAAAAAAATTAATAACTCCATACATGAGTTTTTATTTTAAATGATGTAACTCTCCTCAAAATCCAGGCCAACCATGATATGCATTTAAAGATGGCATGCAATGAACAAAAGTTCGAATTAATGGCCTTCCGTTTAGCAATGTTTTGCGATGGATGTACGTAGAAGATTTTGCTTCTTATTGTAGCCTTGGTGTTCCTCGAAACACTGTTCAGGCTCTCGTTTAGTTTGTGTAACGTATGACAGTCCACATTGACACGCAGTTTTATGTATTTTTTCCAGTTGTGAAAGCATTCAATTGTTTGTTTGAGGTACGAGAAAAATATTTTGTTATTTGGAGAGAATAGAAATTTCTGTTTCGCAAGAATTTTAGTTATCTGGAAGCCAATTTTTGGAAGAAAAAAAAACTTCTTTCGGGTTTAGCATAGTCGTGTCTAGGGTTATAAGAACGTCTCATCTTTTTAACACGAATTTTTATCTTGCTGTTTTTTTTATCGTTTTCTAATTTATCGTTTTCTAATATTTTTTTATTTCGCGACGATTGGGTTAAAAATAATAGATAAATCAAAAGGCGCAAATTTCGAAAATTTAGCAATTATGTAGATAAAATGCTTGGTGATTCTTCATATGAAGAAAAGCACAGCACTTAGTCATCTCTTCATGAGTGAGAAAGAAAAATTAAAAATTCTGTTGGCTTTATTAAAACTTAAAAATTTAAAGAAGATCTACGGAGTTTGTTTTAATGAGAAAAAAAATTTCCAAAATGAAAACCTGAAGAAAAATGTATGACAGTCCACAGAATACAGCCAGTGTTCCGTTTTTGTTTCCTACTTTCTTGTTAATGCTCGAAATATTGATCGTTTACGGTGGTAAATCGCTTAACACTTTGCTCAACCAAAATAATAAGCACTAGAAGTTAGACATCTTAAATAGTTGCGGTATATCGTCTGAATTTTCAATCATCAAAATCGAATCAATATGGTTCTCATTGATAGTCCACGTATTTTACAAGATCTTCAATGCAGACGATAAAATTTTGTTTAAAAAGACGTTGGGACTCAGGTGCGACTACAAATCAAATAAGCGGTTCTCGAGTATTAAGGAGATTATAGGTGGCATCGGTACTGTATGCAAATGAGCAAGCTTCGACGTCTTGGTCGTTTGGTACATCCCCCCTTTTAGGTAAACTGATTTTCCTGCCTTTTAGCATATTTGCAATATCGGCAGCACGAATGGATTATCTCCTTTCCCCCCTACTTATAACTGAAAATTTCTTCCAAGAAGGCAAGTGCAAAGAATTGAAAGTTTTTGACATCGTTGGCAACGTTTTACATTCGTTTTGGCGGGAAAACAGGAGGAGGGGAAGACCATTGGGAATGAAGTTTTCTTTGGTTATTAGTAGTCAACGAAGAATAAATACAACCAATGAGCTTGATTTTCTAGGAAAGACGCGATCTTTTCAAAATATTAGAACGATTATCTTTATAAAAGAATGCAAAAAAACATTGTACATATTTCGCTTTTGATACATTGTTTTATTGCTTTATATTTCAGTTTGCAAATTAGATTCAACAATAGGCTGAAAATAAAAGATATTAAATACGTCATATATACATTGTATGAACGACAATTTAGCATTAAAATTTTCTAAATAGAATATGGTTTAACCCCCAATGAAAAAATATACACGAATAAAAAGTGATGGTAAAACAATTTTGTTTGCAAAGTAAAAATTTGATTTTTCTCTACTAAATGTAACTAAATCACTAAGTAAAATGCTTTAAACAAATACAAAATATGTTTCTTTGAATATATTTTAATTGTCTAAGAAACTTTGCTTTAACGTGCTTGATACTTTGTGTCTGATATTGTAATTGAAAATATCCTCTGCACTTACTACTTAGCATATTTAAGGTTAACCTCTCGAACCATTGAAATTGAGTCCCAGTCAAGGAAAATCTGATCATTAGATCAAAAGTTATTCGGGTTGTTTTTAGCATTGCACATGGATATAAGGTATTTGTCAGGATCACTTTTAATTTGTAATTTTCGTATTCTTATCAAAAAGGAAGACAAAAAAGTGTACGTATCGGGAATTTAACCAACGAAAAAACACATGTCACTGTAGGAAATGTAATTAACAGCAAAATGGGCTTAATTGAAGGAACTTGAAAGTCTTTCACGTAATCGTTTTTCAACTTCCTTAATCAAACCTGTCGTTTTTTTAAACTCTTGCCTTCCTGTTCTATGATTTATTTTACCTCAATTAAATATTAATTTGGACCCCATTGTGGGTATTTTTTTATTCTAGATTTTGATGGGGATATAAAAATACATATTCGGAACGGTTTTTATGGAACACCCTATATACATGGTGATTATAAACTAACTATGCCCACTATATCCTTAGGTTAAGCAGAAGATTAGAGAAGAGAGTCAAAAGAAGAAGAGAGTGAAGTTTAATGTAAAGGTCGTTTGCTTTCACGAATAGCGTTTAAAGCCATTATCCAATTCTCACTGCTATGATTGCAGAGAGGAAATTTTAAAATTATCAAATAACAACCACTTTTCCTTCTTTATTGTAAAGTGATCTTACAGTCACACATTTGAAAAGAGTGGTAAGATAATGAAAAATAGCATGAAAAATTTCTTCGTTAGGCTGAAACAAAGAAGGGATTTGATAAGTTTGAAAGAATCATCAATTTTCAATTTTCCTTTTTTTAGACAATAGCATATCTTGATATGTTTCTCAGCAGTAGTGTCCAAAGCGAGCTGATAAGTTCATTATAAATTGTTATTATTGAGTTGGGTAAGTAGCATTCTCTAAATTCAGGTAGAAAAAACAGGGTATGAGGGCGAAGATATTGCGTGAAATATTTTCAACAAAAACAACTTTTAGCAATAATTTTAAGTACTCTTTTTTATTATTTAAAAACATGTTGTCGTTAAAATTTTGAAAAAAATATATGATATATTATTTGTGAAAAGTTACAAGGAAATTAAAAATTCTTGCCTCTTAAAAAAATGTAATTAAAAATGAAAGAAAAACTAAGAGCGATAAGGATTTTAAAATTTCTCATGCGTACTTAAATTTACATTTTCCCTTTATTTCTTTACTAGCTGAATAATTATTCTTTGTATGAAGATAAAAGAAAAACAATCAGTGTTAAACAAAACTTTGACTTCATTTTTAAAACTGAAACATTTATACCAACACAATTAATTAAGCTGAAATAATTCCCTTTTTTTCAATTTTTCATAGTTTTTTGATCCTTTCCGGTGACTTTACATTATTCGATTAAGCAAAGCACGTTTTTAGTAGGTTTAGTAAGTTTTTAGTAATTAGATGAACTGTATTTAGAAAATTTTTGCATGGTTCTGTTACTCGAGGTCATCTCATGATAATCAAAATTTACCTCATTCAAGCAATTCTCTTTGGTACTTATTCCATTAGAGTAGCCGCGAAAAATCTCGTTCCACTATATCTATATTGAAACTGCTGAATATTGAAGCTGTTCTATTAGGTGCCAAAATAATAATATAATACAATGTACCTATATTCGTGTATTTGGTACTTATTAAAAGTGTACCAGTTACCGTAGTACCAGTAGTGCTTGTTGCTAAAATCATCATCATTGGCGCAAATAATAGTATGGAGATTTTTCTACTGGTACTACTTCAATGAATTGGAAAATTGTCTTCATTAATTTTGATTTTTAGTTTTGTAGAAAACCTTTTAAAATAATGACTAAAAACAATATTAATATGTGTAATTTTTAGAAATACTAATTTGGTAACGTAGTCCACCTTTGCTACCACGTTCATGTTAATCATTGAGTTTCCCTGACATAATGAATAAAAAATAATCAAATATTAAAGAACGTGCAATAAACACATGAGAGCTATAAGCTACCAAACATCACTGATAATATCTTAAAAATATTTGAAAAAACAAAAGTGAATCGTCTCCAGTTTATATTTTATCAGTGGAAATTTTTATGTTAATGAAAAAATTCAATTTTTCAAATGTCTTTCCTGAATGATCAAATTGAAAAGTTTGAACAATTTATAGGATCGGGGGTTAAAATTAACTCCGCTAAAACTGTTTTAGGATGATAGAACAAATGATTCTTGAGTTATAAAAGAGAGAGACTCCTTATTGTATTATTGTAGATTAGTCTTGAGATCATTAATTTGGTATAATTCACGCATTTAATTTTAAAATTCACAAAATAAAGTTTGTTTTAAAATAATTTGACGCAAATTTTGTTTCGGTACTGATTTATGATAACTATCAAATGCTGACATTTCAAAAAAGTTAAATGTTAAATTAAGAATCCATTATTAATCTGTTTACTAAATAAAAAATATTTTGATACATTATTTTACAATTCAAAACATTTAATACTTTGTTTTATTTATTTTACTAAGTTGATACGATATAAAAATGATACAGTACAAAAATTATACTGTGAATTTCTCTATTAATAGAAATAAAATTTGTCAAATTTGGTTTGCATATGCTTCCTTTCTAAACTCAGCATGCACTTAGGCCAAAGATTAGAGTTTAAAAGCTGCATTTGAATTTATGGAGGAACTAAACAAAATGCTTTTCTCTACTGAAACAGGTTTCCTGTTACCGACCGCAGAGAAATTAGCGGACTCAGTAATTAGTGTGCTTTTAGTACGTAACATTGAAGTGCTGAACTGTTTCATCCAAAATTATCAGTAAACGCAAAGCTGCATAATTTTTTAAAATGTTCTTTTCTGTATCAGCGAATTTTTCTGAAGCTTTGTTTATTATATTACGAATAATTATTAATTATGTGAAATAATCATTTGAAATTAAAAGATTAACCTTTTAATTGCTTTATGCTTAAAGTGAAAAGTGGGGAAAAATTTATGACGATATTACAAACCGAGTATTGATACGTATGTTTGATGTCATTTTAAGGTACACTTATTAGAATCGATACATTTAATGTAATAAAATACAAATTTTCTGTTGCTCTTTCCAAACTTCTTTGCTTCTTAAAATGTTGAAATTATTCATGTATAATGTATATCGTAAATTTTTTTTTCAGTTTATTTATAAACTGAGTGCTAACTTTTGATCCCCACAAATATGTTTTACGATTTTATTGGGATCCATTTGAGAGCCTAAATTTGTCTGGAATAAAGAAAACTTAACCCTTTTCAGGAAAGGACAGAAAGTTTACAAAATGTTGTATTATTTTTATTGAAATATGCTTAAATTACATTCATTAAGACATAGAAAAAGTTTCGTTTCTGAAGATTCATACCCCATTTAAGAAATAAAATGGTGCTTGCAACATTGGCCTAATCAATGGACAAATCATTTCATTGGATACTAGTTTTTTCATGACATATGTTTTATTTTTATTTTGTTTACAGAACTTCAATCTTTAATTCATCGTAAAAACACTTGATTAATCTCAAATGCAATAACTAAGCGTTTTCAGGAAGTCGAATTTGTCAATAACCATTTCAGGTAAAAAATAAAATTAAAAAAAAAAAAAAACAACTAGTGTAGTAGGTCACAAAAATATCTCAACAGAAAGTGTTAACTTCAATTGAATCGCTAATATTTTATTTATAGATATCGTCTCAATGTTTGCAAATAGCAGAACAATAAAATTAGTGAAAAATTTACGTCGCAGTGTTAATGAAAAATGTTTATTGATATATTGATTTTGGCCGAAAATGGGTTAATAATAATGCTGCTTTGTTGGCGTAACAAATTTTGTTTTCAAATGGTTAAATATAGTTTGTTCGATTATCGTTTGTACAGTTTTCATAACGTGAGGTTGTCCTTCAGTTTATAATTTTCCAACGACTTTATTTTCCAACGATTTTTTTTTCAATGACACATTTAATATAATGATGCCTAAATTTCATAGTTTTATTTATTCACTTTTCCTTGTAATTAATGTTTATGTGTAGATATAGATATATGAAACAAAATTCACTAAACTCATTTTTAACCTACTTATTTATACAAAGCAGAATATCAAATTTCAGCACCTTAAATATTGCAAAATGTTACTAAAATTAATTTTGATGAAATATCGCGTTTTTATAACGATAAGACATAATGTATGAATAGTTATAACATTACTGGATTCGCTAAAAAAATAATGAAAATTTCAAATATTAAGTGCCCAAAAGCACACTTTGATAAAATGCCTTTACTAATTGCTCAGAAGAGCGTTTTTGATGAAAAATACGTCAATTACAATGCGAATAAAAAGATTTTTTGTGCATTGTGCTACTATCTCGGGTAAACTTTATATACTTTGGATTACCCACCACGAAAAAATACTAAGCAACAGTTTGATTTTTAAATTTTTGGCTTTAGAAAGCGTGTAGATTATTATATTAAACCTTTGAAATAAGCTGGGTTTTAAATAGTAAGGCACCCGAGAAACAGTTGATTGTCTCTTAGTTTACAGAGCTATTGACCTACTTTTGTGTGCATTAGCACCAAAGATAAAAGGCCATATCTGTTGACATACTTCTACTATACGTTAGTTTATTGCTATTTTTATTACAAATAAAAGAATATTTGTATAATTTTATATATTTTACAATGATTTTTTTAGTATCGAGCATTTAGATATGCCACTCTTTTTCTTTTTTTCACGATATAGCGGAAACTGCTAAATAAAAATATCATTTTTGATATATGTATGCAATAATATCTTGTTTATAAATTCTTACCTAAAGCTCTGGTAAAAATTACAGTGCTTTTTGGTGTTCCCATAGAGTAAGAACATGGTAAATTTTGCCATATACTTGAACTTGTGACCATACTTTTGTTCTCCAAGTAGACAGAAATCAAGGAAAAATAGTGCATTATTTTTTATTTTAATTATCGTTTTAGGGTTTGTTATAATTAATTTTAGAATAATCTAGAAGATTTAAGCTTTTTCTAATCTATTGTATGAAGGAAGTGGAAAAGTTAAAAAGTTCGAAAACACAGTTACAAAGTGGAGAAGTGGTTATATTTCATTTTGTATCAAAGGAAAACTTTTTTTAAATCGCATCAGCACGCAATCACTCATAGGTAACTAAAAAATACTTTTTACTTGTTACCTAAAAGTTTGATAGAGGTTAATGATAAACATGATTTTTGATTTATTAATTATAAAAATTGTTTTTATCATACTACACTTTTTCATGTCAGTGTATTTATTCCAAGTTTTTTTTTTTAAATTCTTTTTTACAAATTCCTTTTTTTAAAAATTAGTTTCAACTCAATAAAGTTCTAATGATATGCTTTGATTTTCTAATTACAAATGGCAGTAACATCTTATTTTACACCCTTACAATTCAGCATCCATCGGAACAAATTTTATTAGCGTTAAGATAGTTATTTTAATTCAATTAATTTAGAATTCTAAAGCAAATTGCACATATTTACACTCGTTCGTGAATTCAGATCGAGTGTCTGTTCAATTTATAAAAATTTCAGATCCAACTAAACCCATTGTTAATGGAAGTTTGTCTGCAACCATTAAGTAATTCGGTTTCAACCATTGTTGCAAAAGAAGACTGGATGCGCGTGGAACTTTAGTTGATTAAAACGCGAATAATTAAAGTAGTGAGTTTGGGAAGCCAGTGAAACGAAAGGGTGAAATGAGTAATTGGTACTAAAGCTGTATTTTGTTCTCACGCAACCAAAATAAACTTTTGCTACAAATGAGGATCGTCATAAAAACAGGCCAGCTTTGTTTGGAAATTAGAAACAATTTTTCTACAAATATTTTCTGTATTTTTTAAGTTAAGATTAGGAAATAGAAGTTCACTCAGTTACCCCAAATTGAAAAATGTTTGCACATTTTTTCATCAAAGATATTTTTATATTGCTGTTGCTTGAGATGAAATTTCTGCAAATACTCATACCAAGAACTGTTGTTCACAAAAAATTCTAACAATGTATGTAATAGATCAAATTTATTCTAGCGTGTTCTAGAACTTCTTGATTTTGATGTAATTTACTAAATTTGCTTTAAAATTTATATTTAGCATTGCTGTTGTAGCTAATTTTCTCCAGGAAGTTTCAAAATTCGATGGAACGTCGACAAATAACTTTAAATTATATTGCTATAATGCTTTAAGCTGAAAAATGTTCATGTTTTTTTTCCCGTCAAAGATATTTTTATATTGCTGTAGTTTGACATGAAATTTCTGGAAATACTCTTAATAAAAAGTGCCATTCAAAAACTCTTTTTAGCAAAATATGGATTTGATCAAATTTGCTCTAGCATGTTCTAGAACGTTTTGTTTATGACGTAATTTACAAGGTTTGTTTTAAAGTTTATTTTTAGCATCGCTATTTTTCTCTTGAAACTTTCAAAATTCAATAGAATGTAGACAAATAACTTTAAAGCATATTGCTATGATGTTTTAAGTTGAAAAATGATTTTTTTCGCCAAAGATATTTTTATATTCCTGTAGTTTGACATGAAATGTGTGTAAATACTCGTAATATGAAAAATTGTTTAAAAAAATTTGTTACAAGAAAGTTAGGCATTTTTATGCATTTCACTAGGTATGTCTTACTATTTGTCTTTATTACTGCCTAAGCATTTTTTTCCGGGAAATTTCGAAATCTGTATATTTAGCAGTGGGAATTTCCAAATAAAGAACGCGAGCGCTGACAAATAACATGAGAATGTATCACTATTGTACACTAAATTAATAAGTGCCAATCATTTCTCCTCAAAAGGTATTTTAATACATCTTAAAATGTAATTTTTTCGAGGAAAAAAAATCTAATGGGAGTTCATGTGAATGAAGCAAATTTGACAAGAGTTATTTAAGATCAAGTTTATTTAAATTGTTCGGAAAGATTTGGTTTTCAGGTGTTTTACTAGAGCTTTAAGCAATTTTTCTGTAGAATATCTGTTCACACAATTTCTAACAGGGAAATTTCCAAAAGTCATATTGTCCTCGAGAGAAATCCATGTTATTGATATAATACTAATTATTCAATTCTTCAGGAAAAACATATTATATGCTCTAATTATTTGCTTCTTTATTGAATAAAGTTTTTATTTTAGTTAATTGTAACATGAATTCCAGATTGAAGCATGAGTTTCATGTTACTTCATTTTGTGTTCTACTTCTCAATATTTTATTTTAAATTAACTACCCGAATTTGGGGTGAAAAATCTGAAAAGCTAAATTTATATGTAAGATTGGTGTGGTTTATCAGAATTTAATTTAACCCTTTCAGAACCGTGATCAATATACCAGATCACGTGACTTTCCCTTAAAAAATCTCCCCTTAATAAAACAAGGCTTTCCTGACTTCAGTGGCCCAAAGTTACACAAATGCGATCTAAATACGGTTTACATAGATCTCGGATTCCGTGGGCATGGGGAAACACTACTTCCTCCTTCCAGTAAGCTGTATAGAGTTCATTAAACAAATGATGAACTTTTTCTAACTAATATCATATTTCTTATTGGTTAATAAAAAACTTGCATCGAAAATATAAAACATTTTAATAGAAATTCTAATATTGATATCAATAAATTCGAAATGAAAGTTGAGAAAATTATAATTGATAAAGATGCAAGCGTATAATTGATAAAGATACAAGCGTTGAATATGTATTTTAGCTTTTCAGCATTATATTGTATTTTCATTAAATTTTCTTGACAATTAATGCTTTTCTCTTTTATCTATGCATCTTTGGAAATTTACCCAGACGCAAAATGGTTTCTTAAAGGATATACAAAATTTTTCAAACTTAAAAAAGTAACTAATTAATAAATTAATCGAATAAAAGTTCATCAAATAACGGAACAATATATTAATTAATAAATATTTTCACATAATCATACCATTTAAAGGTTAATTAATGTAAATTTATCTCAAAACGGATTTACAAAGCCTAAGAATTATTGCTCAGTTTGGGGTATTGGTTTTAGATCTAAATGTAACTGATTACAAGTAATACATTGCTGATTACAAGTACCTGACAAGTAATAAATATTGATTACAAGTAATAATTATGTTAATAACAAGTGATCATAATTAAATTTTACAATTCTAACCTAAATAACTAGTAATCAAAATGAACCATTCAATTTTAATTGATATTAGAACAATCCTGTAATTTACGGTTACATTCTAGTCGTAGTTGCAATTATTCTACTAAGACTGCCAGAAATAATAAGTAATGATTACAAATAACAATAATTACATTTAATCACGAGAATTATGATTACAAGTATTTATAATTAAACTAGATACCAATGATATAAATTACTGTAATTATTTTTCATCCTGATTACAAATTTATTTTAATTGTAAATAATCATGGTTTTCAAAATTACAGATTTTGTTTTTGTTTCGTAGAAAAGAATATTTTTACGGACATGTTTTTTTAACGGAAAAACTTTAACGGAGAAAAGAAAAAAATAACAATAAGGATTCTTGTAATATATTAAGAAATAACTTTATTGTAAAATTCACTTTCTTGTGTTCATTTTTCTTTATAATGAGTAGAACACTAAATTGAAAATAGCGCCATTCCATTTAATACTTAGAGACACAATTTATAAATTATTAGTAGTTTCTTTAGAGATAAATCTTTTTAAATTTTGTATCATAATTTATATTTTTAACGCTTCTTTTTATGTATATTACTTAATATGTAATTCTTTATTTAACGTAAGTGATTTATTTGTGATATTCCACAATACGAAGAATAAAATCGTTTGCTTGAATGAAAGAAAGATTAGCAAACTCGTCACGTACGCAAAAAGTAAAATCTTTCACTTTCTGCGTAATCATACATCTGTAAACAATTCTATTTAAATTTTTATTTCACGAAAAGAATCTTTTACTTTCAAGTTACAGTTATAGTTATGCTAATTCAATAGAGATATATGTAAAAATTAAATTATTTCCTCATTAGAATATCTTCAAAATTTATTATACATCTACGTGAATAGAATGTCGGCGTTGACGATTCCCTTCTTTTCACCTTAAATTGTAATAAATATAAGATCGTTCGTTATTGACATAACGAAAGCATTTTTTCTAAGATAAAAAATAGCTTTCTTTTTCCGGTGACTTTTCTGTGTGCTGTAAGGATAAACAATTGAGGGATTTAGTTCGGGTTCAACATTTTATCTCAACAACAAAGGATTTTTGTAGTATTAAATACGTAATCCTTTCTCTTCAAAGCGCTTTCTCAGTACAAAACAAATGACTTATCGGTTATTTTTGATTGCTTCGTTGAAAAAGTTGATATAGTTTAAAAAAAAGTTTAAAATGATTGCGTCTTCATTTTTCTTTTCTTTTATTAGAGTTCGACGATAATTTCAGAAATCGATATAATTATTTTTTAAAATAATATTTCATTAGAAATATATTTCATCATAGAAGTATATATAATTTATTTAAATTGTCAAATAAAATTTCAATTCAGAAAATTAGTTATCTTTAATTGTTAAATATTAATAAAACTATTTTCAATATCGTAGTAGTTTATTAAATTTTAAATCTATTTGCATACTAATTAAAGTTTTATAATCACTAAAGAAATAATCGAACACACAGTATTTTATGCTAGAATAATACAGCGTAAGTATTAAGCATTAGAAATATTAAAGATCTTGCCAACACTCTTCTTATAACAAAAATACAAGTTTGATTTTTTTAAAAAGAAGCTAACAAATCTGTATTTCTGAGAGTAAAGTTTGAAATTTTAAAACTGAAATTTGGTATTTAGGTCATATATTGTTAGCAATTGTAGTGCTGCAAGAAAAACTATTTGTAAATGTTTATTTGCTTATGTGTCTAGTATTGTTTTTCAAAAGAGTTAGATATTACTGAATGCTTTTAAATCTTAATGTTCCACTTTGACTGGCATAAATTGTACTCCATAAAAACTTACGTTAAATTTAGCATAGCGTAAGACCAGTCATTCTGATCAAACAACTGGAATAAAATACATATTGGACTCTACTTTCAACACATGAGGACATTTCTGCACATAATTACGATATTTAAATGTCAATTAATTATCACATAAGTAAAAATTTAGTCACATTATTCAAAATACTTTAATAAGCACTCTTATGTAAATTATAACGATTTCTCTTAATCACATCTCAATAGCGAAGACATGTATTAATATAAGATAACAAACGTTAATACTAATAAACATTTATTAAACGTTAAAACTAATAGTTTTCTGAGGTTATCAGGAGAAATATTGGTTTTAATGGTACAAAGAATGGTCTTCAATGGTATTTTAAATGACTTTTAAAGCAATTTTTTTTTGAAAAACATTGTAATGAAAAACATCATATTGGTGAAACTTCATCGAACATATTATGTTTTTTTTAATATATAAATAAAACTGGTTTTCAAACTAAATCCTTCAAATATACTGTCTAAATATGTATTGTTAGTCTATTTACATTTAAAAATTTTAAAGTGGCCAATTCTTTCACTCTAAAGAGTGTTGGACACCTGTATAAATCAATGCATTTTTTAAAACATTAAACATGTTTTTTCGCATGTTTTGAAAAATTATCCAACTTCAGAGAACTTTTAATTTCTTTTCATTTTGAATTGAAAATCCACCACTCGCTAACTGAACTTTATTAATTCCTAATGTTCTTTTTAGGAACTGTAATAATTATGGTCTGGAAATTTTTCATAATTTGGAGAAAATGCTTTTTTTTCGAAATAAATTTTAAATATTTTTTATTGGTTTCACAATAAAGAGTTCTACTTTTTCTTTATTTTCAAGTCTGATATAATTTTTTCTCTGCGTGCAAAAATGATGTTTTAAATATTTATTTATTGCTTTTTAAATACTTATATTCCTTTTTCATTTAACAAATTACAATTTTAGAGCATTTTTTTTAGAAATTTCCCTTATGACGACACGTTTCTATATTTTAGTGGAAAAGTTACAATTTTTCTTTTAAAAAATTATTTTAGATATATTAAATATAAAATTAAAAAAGTATCATTTAAAAGATAAAATGTGTCTTAATTATACAAGGAATTTCAGACAACATTACTTAGTAATTTAAAAAGTGTTCCATTTGTTGAAGATATAATCTGCTGTAATTAATTGAAAAAGTTCTTTAAGACTAGTAAAAAAAGTTATGACTGTAAAATCATAGACAAAACAATAGCTCTTGAATTTAATAAGTGTGGTTTTTTTAAGTTTTTTTGTTAGAATTTAAATATAGTATAAATTCTTCATTTAAAATATTAATTTTATGCTGTTTTTGCTAAGTGTAATTTTATGGTAAGAAACAGACTTACATTAAAATTACATTGATCATCTTGATAATTGTTTAACGTTATTATGCGAATCAAAAATCTGTAAATGAAAGTTAAAGCTAATCTTTTTACATGCTTACTGTTTAAATCTTTACATTCTACGATATCTACGATAGATACTACGATCTTCTTCTTAAAAAATCACTTATCTTAGACTTTTAATGCATTATTGCAAGCGCTTTATCAATTATTAACATAGCTTGTTCCTCACTTAAAAAGTATTTCACTTTTTAAATTCATTTGGGTGAGAGAAAAAAAATTGTTTTTCATTTTATATATTTTCAAATTGCTTTCGAAAACTAATTCAAATTTTATTGTTTAAAATACAAATTTCTCTCTGTTATTTTTAAGACGACGACCAACAACTTTGCAACTGTCTGCAATGTTATAAAGGTTTTTCATTGTAAAATTTATTAAATATTTACTGAAATTAGGTATTTCATATGTTTGAAATTTAAAAATTAAAAAAAAAGTGTGAACTAACTCCAATGTCTCTATTTAAACAGTCGAAAATAATATTAATTTATTTTGTTTTCTTAGAGTCATTAAAAATTATAAACATCTAATTTCGATTCCCCCCCCCCAACCTTGAAAACCTTACATCACCTTACAAACTCGTTTCGGAGAAAAGAAGAATGTGGTTAGTTTTATTTCTTTTCAAACTGTCTCTAAAAATTAATTCGAAATCTTTTGCTTAAAATATTATAATTTTTTTTCTGTTACACTTAAAACAAGTCTTCCTTCATCGCAAGCAACACTTTTTTTTTACTACTGTCTACATTGTTATATCAGTTTTTAAGCAATATTAAGTAAGGAAAAAAATCAATGAAATAATTACTGACATTAGTCTTTTTACACACTTACAATTTAAAAAAAATGGAAATAAACTCCGATGTCCACATTTAAATTTTCACAAATCCTATCCATTTAAACCGTTACATTGAACAACGCTTTATAAATTATTAACATAATACCTATTTAATTATTTCGTTATAAATATTTATTAATAAGATTTAACTTACTAAATTTGTTTAAGCGTAAAATTCTTGTATTTAAATTAGTATAAAGAGCATATGAGTGCAAAGAAAAAATTATTTTTTTAATAATATGTCTTCTACTTACAATAAATATTTAAATATATTAGTCAAAGTATTTTATTCATTGTTAATGCATATTTATCAAGAATGATCAAACTTATTATTAATTTAAAAAAAATATTTCGGGTGATAGAATTCGAATAACTGAATGTTCATATGAAATGTAAAATGTAAATATAAAGCTTTTAAAGAATATAATATTATTTTATATATTTTTTTATCAATACATATGACATTATATTTATTTTATCAATATATCTAGAGAGTTGAAGCTTAGAAANTTAAAAAAAATATTTCGGGTGATAGAATTCGAATAACTGAATGTTCATATGAAATGTAAAATGTAAATATAAAGCTTTTAAAGAATATAATATTATTTTATATTTTTTTTATCAATACATCTGACATTATATTTATTTTATCAATATATCTAGAGAGTTGAAGCTCAGAAAAATTTTCGTAAGATAAATTTTTTGAGAAGTTCTTAAGCTATTTAGATCACATTTTGGAAAAAAGTTTCAGAAAATAAAATTCATGTCTAAAATATATATTCTTAGGAAAATCTAGAGAAAAGAAAATTCCGAATATCATAAGTTATTTGTCCGCATAAACCAATATTTACAAAATATTTCTGATTATATCTTTTTCAGAATTTCTTCAGATTATCTTATTAATATTTTCTTCAGACTGTATTCTTAATAAAATCTTAATAAGCAGGCAAAATAACTTGAGATATTTTCAAATTTTTCCATTCAGATTCATTTTTGTGGGGATGCTTTTTTACTTATTAACATTGCTTCATTCTGCCTACGAAAATATCCAACCCTTAAATGCTATCTTGTAGAAAAGAAGTTAATGCATAAATTTCATTTCAGATTTTTTCTAAAAACTAATTCAAGTTCTTTTTCCAAAATTACTATTTTTTTCTGTTGTATTTAAAACACATATTTTACTTAATGGCTACCAACAATTTCGTATTATTGCTGTGTACAACGTTAAAAACTTTTCAGCAATGTTAAGTGGAACAAAAATCTATTAAATAATTATTGAAATTAATATTTTACACATTTGCAATACAAATATTTAAAAAATGAGAACAAACTCCGATGTCCCTATTTAAACTTTCACAACTAATATCCATTTATTTCATGACCTCAAACATTTTATAAATTATTAACATCTCTTAATTCTCCCCTACGAAAATATTTCACCTTCGAAATTCATTTTGGAGAAAAGAAGATTATCTTTCATTTTATTTCTTCTCAAACGGTTCAGTTATAACAGAAACAAAACTAAAACCAAAGTAAAAAAAAAAGTTAGAAGAAAAATCACTGAACGTGAACAACGAAAGAGAATAAATGTGTTCGAATATTCTTCTTAAAAACTGATCTTCATAGCTCATTTACGCTTTTTAAACTTTTTTTCTTAAGCTTTTGTCTTTGGCAAAGCATAACTGACGAATGTTAAAATTCGGGGGGAGGGTGTCAAGGGTGGACCCCCAATTTTTTAAAGAGTCATACGACCGAGGAAGTTGCCTTTAAATTGCACATGATGGACGGCAAACAGGGAGGAAATGAAAAAAAGCAAACTTTTTTTTTTGAAAAAGTTCTTTTTGGACGACGTCAAATCATAGAACGATTTATTCCGTGCACCCCTCCCCCGGGTGCTGATCAATATCCTTATCTTTGACTCGCAGCTCGTTATGAAGGTGGGTAAATAGGGGGAGGATTATTCTCCAAGAGAAATGAGTGTGAGCCCTTCAGTTTGATTGGGACGGAAAGGGGTATGTTCTCTACGGAATTCTGTTTTTGGAACGCTGATACTACGTTTAAGAACTGCGTAGAATTTTTTGGCGTTAAGAAAGAACTTCGATATTCGGTGTAACGGTTTCTTCTGACTACCTCTGAGTATCGATATCGTACAAACGAGAAAGAGATTTAGTTATTTATGAATTGAGTTTAAAGCTTTTAAGATGTTTGAGACATGAATTCTGAAGATATAATAACTATAATTATAATTCTGAAAAAGAAATACAAAATTAATTTTATCCAAAAATTAAGTAGCTTTTGATTGGAATGGCATCGCATGGAAAATATACACTATTTTAAAATGTTTGAGATATTTCTGGTATTTTGAACTTCGTGCATCGACTTTCTTGTTTTGACAAAGAAGAAACAACACTTTTTGGCTAATAGGACTACAAAAATATGAGTGTGAGCCCTTCAGTTTGATTGGGACGGAAAGGGGTATGTTCTCTACGGAATTTTGTTTTTGGAACGCTGATACTACGTTTAAGAACAGCGTAGAATTTTTTGGCGTTAAGATAGAACTTCGATATTCGGTGTAACGGTTTCTTCTGACTACCTCTGAGTATCGATATCGTACAAACGAGAAAGAGTTTTAGATATTTATGAATCGAGTTTAAAGCTTTTAAAATGTTTGAGAAATGAATTCTGAAGATATAATTACTATAATTACAATTCTGAAAAAAAAAATACAAAATGAATTTTATCAAAAAATTAAGTAACCTTTGTTTGGGATGGCATCGAGTGAAAAATATATATTATTTTCAATTTTTTGAGATATTTCTGGTATTTTGAAATTCGTGTATCATTTCTTGTTTTGACAAAGAAGAAGCAACACTTTTTTGATAATAGGACTGCAAAAATATGAGTGCAACCCCTTTAGTATGATTGTGATAGAAAGAGGTATGTTTTCTATGGAATTCTGTTTTTGGAACTCTTGTAGTATGCTTAAGAACTGAGTAGGATTTTTTGGCGTTAAGAAAAATATTCGGCTTGACGGTTTCTTCTACCAATGAGTATCGGTATTGTACAAACGATAAAGAATTTTAGTTTGTTATGAATTGAATTAAAAGCTTTTAAAATGCTTGAGAAATGAATTCTGAAAATATTATTACTATTATTACTATTACTATTATTAATATTATTACTATTACTACTATTACTGTAATTCTAAAAAAAATGTGAAATTAATTTTATCAAAAAAATTAGTAAATTTTGACTAGAATGGCATTGAGTGGAAAATATACATGATTTTCAAATTTCTGAGATGTTTCTGGTAATTTCAAACTCGCATATCAACTCTCTTGTTTTGGCAAAGAGCAAACAATACTTTTATGATATAGGGCTACAAAACACTGAGTGTCTACTCTTCAGTATGATTGGGATGGTAAAGGGTACACGGAAAAAAAATTACGGATCAAAATTTTGTAAAAAGTACCGGTACTCAGGGTGCTGATACTTTTTTTTTCTCCGTAAAATCCCTTTTTAACGGAATATGCAGCGGAATAAAAAATTTGTTATAGCAGAATTTTTGCAGAATAATATTTTACGGTAAGATGGATTTTTCGCATGATGCACCCGAAGTGCCGGTACATTATACTGTGATTTGATCCAGAATTTTTTTTAACTGCATGTTATTTATGGAATTCTATTTGTGAAATGCAAATACTACGTTAAGTGACGCAAATACAATTTAACTAATTAGAGTTCGTCACAAGCACTAAATCTAGTCTCGTGCGTGGTACTTGCAAAAAGAACTGCTTTCAATTCTTGGTCTTGCAGGCTTGATTCATCTCTGATTGCTTTAATTAGTTTTAAAGATTTTTTGAGCTGTTTCGTTTGAAAATCGGATTATCCGCTTAAATGTTTTCACATTTTTCGCATATGTATAGAAAGTTGCTTGCAAATTATAAGTTATTTTCCTGACGAATTCTTGATTGCATTGAAATAATTTATACTTTTTCTTAGAAAAGAAAGTTTGAAGTTTATGTTTTTTTTGTTGCATAGATAAAGCTTTCTATTAGAGGAGGAATGGAAGTGAGAACACATGATTTCCTTAAATAAATGAACTGACCATTTTTTCTGCTGAGAGAAAATAAACCAACAATTTGTAATACGATAAAGTGTTAAATAGTTTTTATGGTTATGTGTACTAAGAATTTGTAAAATTAAATTTAGGTTTTTGTTAAAAATATTATACAAATATTGTCGACTTATATTGTGTTTAGAATATTATAAATAGAAAATTACTCGAAAAATTACAATTTCTAAACTTTAATGCTCCATTGCTAATTAAGATTAATTTCGCGTAGTTTTCAAATAAAGCAATCGGCACAAATTTAAATTCATACATGGTGTGTTTCCTTCTATGCTTCGAAACATACGTTTAAAAGACTTATATTATCATTACCCTAATTTTATTCAAAAATTGATTCAAACCTTAGAGAATTTATTTAGTGTAGAAATAAACAAGTAACAAGTGCATAATATTTCAAGCTGTAATTTTGAATTTTATTCAAAATACAATATTATAACCTTGAATTGATATAAATGTTAATAGTAAACAAAGGTCTGGTATAACGATTTTGAAGAAATTTTACAAAGTTATAGAATGAATGATGCTGGTATGATTTAATTAATTCCTATTAAAATTATTATGTATTTAAAAATTAATTGTTAATGAAAATTTCACTAAAATTAACTAATGTAGTGTAGTTAAGTAACTTTAAAATTAACTAATGTATTTTTAAAAAATTTAACATTAAAAAAAAGAGTAAAAGTAAAAATGAAAGTTTAGATTCCTTAAAATCTGGTTCTAAATGCAGAGCATAAATTCCAAGAAATGATGCTACATGTCTGTATCAAGCCATGCTGCTTATTTGATGTAAAGTGTTGCAACATATCATTGAAGCTAATCCAGAAAAAAACTTGAATAAGAGGAACTTAAGTTTGTCTAGAAAGGAAACAACTCTACTCCTTTACTTTATCGGAGAAAAATTGCACTACAATCTCAAGATTATCAGATCCATGGAGAACCAAAACATCGGTACCTTAAGCCAAAAAACAGTGTTAAATTGCTTCAACGTTAAGAAATACTAAATCAAACATTTCTTCCGAGGTGGAATCATAGCATCGTTTAATCAAGCTAAACTTGTGTGATAATAAGGTTCATCCTGGCACCAAATTAAGGTGCATACTGTCTTTTTCAATTATATTATGTTTCAAAATACTCTAAAATTCTATCAGTGTATATTTAAATTTAAAAAAAATTAACTATGTTATGGCTAATTATTTGCCCTCATTTTTATGGGTTGATTACAGAATAAATTCCTTATTAATGATTTATATTTTCCAAAGAACGCAAATCAGGCTTGCATGTTGAATCAATTATTCCTAGAACGTTGCATTGCTCAAATTTTATTCGAAAAATTATTATCTTCAAATGAATGGGATTCAATTCCTTGTACGTCTTTTTCACAAGCATTCATCATTTTGGAAAGGACCCCTTTAAAATTGCATTCAATAAAATAGTTACCTTACTCCCCTGCATTCGTTCTCTAATTATTTATACCCAAAACCTAAATCGAATCTTTTTTTAAGCGTGAAAAGTATCGCAAACCCCGAGCAGCTTTTCAGTCATTGATTAGAATAACTCAACCCATTTCTATACCTCAAAAAGTGTGAAATTAACATCATTTCCGACTTCTCAATCACATGGAAAACTAATCATACTTCCGATTTCTCCTGCTGCAGAAAGCGCTTAATCTTAAAAGAGATAAATCATTTTCTTATTATGTTTGAATATTGAAAGGGTGGACGAGCTTGGATCATTTATCGCACATTCTCCAACCCCTCCTGAAGAAAAAATTTGCTCTTGACAAACCGATATGGGAAGTCTTTTAAGCTGCTAGGGAACCGATGCAGCGATTAACACGTTCTCCCTTTTTATTGGATGATTCGCGATGTTCAAGGGCTTTTGATAACGGCTCTTCTCTCAAAGAAAGGGTGTGATTTAATTTGCACAGGCAGAATAGCTATGGATAATTTTAACCGTTATTATGGAGTAACTGTATCCGCGGATTGTTTTTAATTCTTCTTGATTGCTCATTGAATTGAAATACGAATAAAAAGATTCTGTTATGAATGTGACATTGATATTTCTAAAAAAATTAATACGTCAATTTTATTTTTCAAGAGGAGAGGTGTGAAATTTTTTATATGGTTTCAAATACGATAATAAATGGAAATTCAATTCATGTAAATAAACTAATATTATAAATTACTTTCTTATCGGAGCTTAATTTTGGTAAACAGCATGGAGATAGGAACAAAAATTCAGAATGATTGAAAGACTTTGGTAACATATTGCTCTAAACTGGGGAAATTTGAGGCAGTTAATGCAAATTATTCTGAAAGAATCATGCTTCATCAAGAAAATGCAAGCTTCCGTGCGTTATAAGTAACTCTACAAAACTTGTTAGAGCTCAGTTTGATGTTTTATCCTATCTACTGTATTTACCAGACCTTATGTTTTTATATTTCCAACTATTCTGATCATAACAAAACTTCTAAAATGCAAAAATCTGTAACTTTTTTGAAGAAAAAAAACGCTCACGTAAAAAAGTTTTCTACGAAACACTTTAAAAGTCTTAGAATAATAGTTGAAACAGAATGTCAATTAAATAATTTTGCAAGTATATACCATAATTAAAATTTATTGAGTTTTAATTTTTTTAAACTACAACATGAGCTTTTTGAAACTGTCAATATGAATACTTTTATTTCGAATATTAGAAATGATTTATTGTCTTTGTCCTTTTTTAATTAGTTTAAGTATATTATTTTCAGTATCACTATGAGTTTTAATATTGCTGCATTACCTGGATTAGAGTGCTGCAATATTCCTTAACTTCTGAAAATAATGGTGTGTTTCATAATTGTTATTGAAAGCAATTATTCCACTATGAGTTTTTACCACAAACTGTAGAATTTAAAGACAAATTTCAGAAATCAGTATGGACTATTTTTAGCCCTTCCCCAAAAAAGAATAGACAATAATTCTAATTTATTGAAGTCTGTTGATCATTATTGCAATTTGATTGACATTTGCTTATTAGAGAAATAATAAATGTTGGAGTATCTGTAATTTAATAGACAATACTGTTCATGGAAAAAATTCGAAAACATAACTTACAAAAATTCTCTTGTGTCTTTGCAGAAATACTTGTTATTATGTGAGTAAAACTTCCAAGTTAGTATGATTTGAAATCCTTGGTTAACACGAGACAAAACTTTTAGCATGTTGTAAGTGGTAGATATGAATTTCAGACTTCCCGAACAGATGAGTCAATCATTTCTAGTTATTGTTGTCAATGCACAAAGTTTCCACTCAATGTACACTTGACGATTAGAAAACGTTCACCGAGGGGGAAAAATGAACGAATCCCTAAATTGGTTTTTTCGCGTTTTTCCCTACGCTGGAACAAACTATGTTGCAACAAAACTTTTTCAGTTCGTTTGAGCAGTTAAATGATCTGATTTTTCTGCATATGTTGTCTGTTGACTGGAAGATTACATTCTCATACATTTTTGAACCACAACCTTAGAGCTTTTTTAACATATTTATCTTAAGTATATCTATTCTGTTAGAAGTTTTTGCTTCCATTTTGTTTTTCTCTTCTAATGCGAATATTTTGTTTCCAACTAATTTCATTGAAAAATCTTCGAATGAAAAGAAATAAAAAAGTATACCACTCCTCTGCTAATTGAAATATTTATTTCAAAAAATATAAAAATCAAGCGAGTATATAAAGATTCCCGAGCATATTAAGATTCGTAATTTAATATTGATAAATGATTTTAGAAAAAAATAATTTAATGGTCTAATTAACAACAAAAGAGAAACTGATGAAGATATACGAAATAGATTAAACAAATTCCAGAGCAGTTATGATAATCTCAATAAATTCTGAAAAAGCAAAAACATAACAACTTTTAAAAAATTAGAATTTTCAACACTAGTGTTAAATCTGTCCTACTATATAGATCTGAGACATGACACTGCAATAAGAATAACAAGAAAAATCTTCAAGTATTTATTAACAACAGTTTGCGAAGAATCTTACGTATCAAGTGTTTCCATAATATTTGTATCGCAGAAATCCTTGGAAAAGCAAAACAGAAACCAATTGAACTGGAAATTAAAAAACGTAAATGGAAATGGATTTGTCATGTTTTACGTAAACTTGAAAAATTTAAAGTAAAACAGGTTTATGATTGGAACCCTCAGGGCACTAGAAAAAAAAGGCCTGAAAATACTTGGTCCTGGACGATAAATGAATTGAAAACAATAAGAAAGACGTGAGGACAGGGAAAATATCTGGCCACAAATAGGGTGAACTAAAGAGCTATGATAGAAGCCTTATGCTCTAAGTTGAAATGAAGAGGCATGTGTATGTATGTAATTTAATGGTCATAAGTGATTGGTTATAATATGTTTTATTACTTGTTAAAGTAGTTTAAAGAAAGTTTCTCGATATTTTAATAAAAATATTATGTTAAATAATATTTTTTTTGAAACTGAATTACTACCAAATTATCATTACTAAAATAAGATGAAAAACATAGATATACCTTCTTCGCGAAAATGAATACTTCCTGTTTTCTATATGTTACCAATAAAGTTCGAAGGCTGTTAATATGCACATCACCTAGATTATCTACAGGTTAACTAGGGATATCCGTTACAGGACACCACGGTAAAGTACGCATTTATTTTGCTAGGTCAAAGTTCAAAAGCTTGTTTCGTTCATTTTAACAACTAATTGTTGATTGTTCGATCTTATTTATATATTTAGTTCTTCATCTGTTTATTAATTTAATTGAAAAAAAGTGATATTATATTAATTTCTTTAATTTTTATAACATTTTAAACCGTTTTTTCTTTGTACTATAGTTTTTAAAGTGATTGATGATTGATTCTATCAATTAATGTGCTTATTAATTAATTTTAGATAGTGAAAAATAAATGAATATCATAACTTAAACGTACAGAAAGTTGCTGTTGGTCTAACAAAGATCTTATTTTAATATAACGAGAGTCTAGTAAATAATTGCAGATCACCTTTCTTGTTGTCAGTACTCAAATTACTAGCTAGTAGATTTTTGAATTTTGAAACAACACGATTTTTCAGTTTTTTTTAACGGATTACACTAGTTAATCTTAATATTAGCCAGATTACATCTAGAGTAACTGATTGCTACACTTCAGTGGTAACACATTTTATAACTAAATAAAAGTTTTTTTTAGAGCTTACAGTTCAGAAATTTGTATAAAATCATTTGGCTAAATTAACTAGACTTATTCAAATTGATCCCATAGTATTGAAATAGTTTTAGCCAATTTGATCTCCAAAATGTATCCAGTTCAATTTATGTATATCAGTATATGAGGTTCTAACACTCGAAGGTATTTGAAGCAGCAGATATAGGCAATTACCTTTATACGAGACAATAACGGGGATATTTAGTCACTCTCAATTAAGTTCGTGTATGAAATTATTCAAAGGGTGTTGTTATAAAGACATAAAATCATCATTTTAAGTTACATTAATTGTTTTACGTTAAGTTAATTATTTTAAGATATGCCTGAAAGAATTATTATATGAATTTTATAACGTAATAATACTGCAGTTTGATATCATATGAACATAGATAAAAGGAATAAATATATATCCATCAAATTTTTGAAAATATTATTTATACCATCACATTCATTGTAGGTTTTAAGGAAATATTTTTTGAATTGTAAACACTATAATTTAAAAAAAATTGATTGATTTAAAATAGCACAATTCAAAGACCTCAAAATCTCATTTGAAGGCGTCCTCTTAAGGGAAGGTTATAGTAAATATTTCTTAGACGCAAAATATATTGATAATATATTTTGTGTTTTTAAAAAAGAAAGTGTTTTTTTCTTTTATTTAAACACGTGTTTGATTAAATTAATAGAATCATTACTGCAACAATGCTTAAGATTTCTTTAAAACTTGAAATCAGATACGACTGAAAACATTATACGCTATTAACTGTTGCAGAGGACGAAAAAGGGTTAAGTTATTGGACTATTGCAAAATATTTGAAAAAAGTGGTTTGTTTTCACATTAAAATCTATTGTGTAATAAAATTAAAATCTATTGTGTAGATGCAAATAAAGCGATTGGTTTCAAAATATTCATAGTCGAAGCATTTTTGTTCGTAAAAAACTATTTTTTTCAACGACTATTAGCTTCTAATTGTATAAAATGAGCAAAAATAAAGAATTCTAGAGTGGGAATGATCTAATGATGTTGTGTTGCAATAGTTTTAGAAGAAATAGAAGAAATAGAATAGAAGAAATCTGGATAGTCTTTAGAAGAAAGTTTAGCTTTAGTTAATTGTACTCCTAGTACAATTAACTAAAACTAAACTTTCTTCTAAAAACTATTAAAATATATTTAATTAAAAGTTACTTTTATTAAAGTAAAGGGGTAAATTCAGTTTAAATATAAAATAAAGTAATATTTGTGACTTTCTTATTATCTAGAAACGTTTGTAGAGAACTGCAGACGCAAAAACAGAAAAATAAATGGCTTGAACCATAAAATGAAAGTTTATACAAACGTAATCTTTTTTCACAAAAGAAGGATATTTTACATCAAATATTTTTAAACTATTTCGATATTAAATATCATCACGTTTAGAGATATGCATTTGCGATAACACAGACGAACGTAAAGTTTTCGTAGAATTTCCGAAGTCTTTCGGAATTCACGATATCCTTTTTTTTTTTTACCAAAGTTTTCGGTAACCCCCCTTCCACTCCCAAGAGTCAATTGTAAGAAAAACGTGATTTTTCTTAAATATTCCACATTAGTATTCTTATAGGTATTAAAGAAACCAAAATATCTGGGGAAACTGAATTTCTGAGAAAGTTCCCGTTGGCGAATATTATACCCAAAAGCATGTTCAGAACTGATAAATATTTCTATGCAAATATTTATCCAGAAAGATTTTACGTTTGGTCAAGACTAACTGAGAGTTTCGAATCGTCTCACGTATTCATTTTTCCCAGAGGAATAGACACTCACCGGACCAAGAAGGGAATTTGTTAAATTGATCGAATGTACGCCATTCCAACATTTATTGCAAATCGTTTTTTTTTTCTTAGAAAAATATTCTGGTAGCAGCATGTTGAAAATTTAGTTGATGCTTATACTGAGAAGAAACGTATAGTCAAAATTACCAGATTATGGTTAAATCCACTGTATTCTGTGAGAATACCGAAAAGCCCGATAATTTTTACTGAAGCGCTTTGGTAGTGACTTTGGTTTAATTAACCATAAAATATAGTAATTAAATAAATAATCACAATAAACTGAGGCGGGAATATATAATTTGATTAAAAGCTTCATAGCTTCAGAAATATACAAATTGGAAATAACAGTCGACATGTTTTGAGCACTCAAAAATAGGCATCCATTTTCAAGACTGGCCAAACGTGAATGAGAAGAAACAGAAGGGATTTGATAAATAAAAAGTAGAGTTGCCAACGAAAAATGGAAAAATGAAGGTGAGAAACAAGAAAAATATTGCACTAGCAGAGAGAGAGAAATTTATTAAAAACAGAACAAGAAAAACAGCAGCGGCATTAGGGGCAAATCAGGATAAAATGTATTTTCACGCACTTGGAGAGGTATTGAGGAACTAGTGTCGAAAACTCATAAATAAAACCTTTATTTTTTCATTTTTCGTTGGCAGCTTTGTTTCATATTTCAAATCACTTGTTTTTTCTTCTTTACGTTTGGCAAGTCTTAAAAATGGAAGCCTGTTTTTGAGGGTTTGAAATATGTTGATTGTTATTTCCATATTGTACAATTTTGTGTTAACAAAATTGTACAATAGTCATTAAACATAGTGTTATAAAAAGTGATAAAAATAGTAAAATGTAACAAAATTTGATAATTTTATAAAGATTCTTTAGGGTATTTCGTAAAAAACATTCATACAGTTAAGTTTACTTTTCTGCTTTGATTTGTTACTAAATGTTTGGTTATAAGAACTATAATTTTGAAAGCCAATATTTCTGTTAAAACGTTCACATATGAACGGAAAAATTACCAAATGCCGATTTATGAATACCATACCGTTTTGTTTCATTTTCAAAATTATGTAAGTTTTTTACCAGAAATGTCATTACCATATAGTACTGTAATTTTACAAGAATTTTTCGCTTTGAGTATAAAATGTTTTATGTATGTTTTAAGTTCAGATAAATGAAACAAATTTAAATTAATTTTATTTTTCTGTAAAAAAGTATATTAAATATCATTTATTCAAGTTATACATTTGAGCATTCTCTATATTTTATTTTATATTTTATTTCCATCGTTGAACAATCGATCTAATTTGGGGCTAACGACAAACAATGTTCAACTCCATGGCCTTGTAATTTTGAACCCAATCCAAAAGACAAGGAAACTCCCGGATCAGTACCCCCTAGAGGCAAAATTTGTTATGGGAACATGGAGGACTTTGTGACCCGACAAATTTAACGTCATATACCATTACTACACTGGCCATTTATCATTACACTGGCCCTACCACTGGTCATTTACCATTACTACAATTACCGTCATCAATTACCATTACTACACTGGTCTCGGACGGCTGGTTTTGGAACTGACGACCTCTTGGATATGGGCCCAGTGCCCTACCAAAGTGAGGTTAGGATACACTCTCTTAACTAATGCACTGTTTGAGATGTATTTAAATTATATGATATCAAGTTATATTTATTAAGAAAATTGGTGTTTAGGTGTAGTAAAGTGCTTATTAATTATTTGAAAAACTGCTTTCTCAACCAAATACACCGTAAGAAATTCCGGATCACATTACGCTATAAAGTACCTGAACTTAGGGTGCCTCATCCGTAAAATATATTTTAATCATAATTTATTATGCTGTAATTTTAACAGTAATATTGATTTAATTAGATTTATTTAGTGATTTTACAGTAACTATTTCTGTAAAAATTGTGGCATATCTGATTTTTTGTTCATTAATATGTTCCAGTCGAAATAGATTCTAGGGTAAAAAGTACCGGTAGCGTGAGCGACAGTACTTTTTACTTAATTTGATTCGGAATTCTTTGCATTGTAGTGGATAGCCCATTCTATATAATGTAAACAGAGTGCGAAATGAAGGCTGACGACAAAGTTGTAGGATATATAAAAAAAGTGAAAAAAAAATCTCGTGCAATTAATATTGTAAATAGTACCCATAAGACATGGGTTGCAGTAATGTTATTATATTTAAAATAGCATGGAAATAATAAAAATTATTGTGACATTTCATGATGTCACTGTTTCAAAAATATTGTCAAAAGGAGCTTTTTTTTGTTTTCAACTAAGAGCCCCTTTATACTACATCAAAGTTGCTTCACAATTTTATTATCGAATAGTTTTTAGAACTATTTATAGTGCAGGAAATACATCAAGGCCCTCAGAAAATAAGAGGTTCTCATAGTAATATCGAGTTGCTACAATCGCTTTACAACAGTTGGACATTACTTTTGTGACTGTCATTCCAAAAATTATCTCTATGCATTACAATTTTTTTGGAAGATAAATATAGCTAGATAAGGATAATTTAATCATAAAAGTCGTTCATTCATTTTGCTTGAATGTTAATACCGGAGATTGCTACAATTTTCAGTTTCATTAGTTACAAATTTATAATAAAATATTTTGATTAATGAAAAATGCACAGAAATGNCTTACTTATCCTCTACGTGCCTTGGGCACTTAAGGCCTCCAGCATATCCCTCCAACGCCCCCTGTCTTTAGCAATAGATCTTGCTTCCTCCCAGCCAGATATTCCACATTCTTTTAATTCGCCCAAAAACATGCGCTGAATGGTAAGTCTGGGTCTTCCTCTTGTTCTCTTACCATCAGGGGCCCATGTAAGCGCAACAGATGGAATTTTTTCTTTGGGCATTCTAAGGATATGTAATTGGGGTGTAGTAACGTTATTATATTTAAAATAACGTGGAAATAATAAAATTTATTGTCACATTTCACGATGTCACTATTTCAAAAATACTGTCAAAAGACGTTTTTTTTTGTTTTCAACTTGGAATTCCATTATACTATATCAAATTTGCTTCACAATTTTATAATCATCGAATAGTTTTGTGAACTATTTATGGTGCAGGAAATACAAGGCCCTCAGAAATTAAGAGGTTCTCATAGTTATATCGAGTTGCTACAGTCACTTTACATTATTTGGACATCACTTTTGCGACTGTCAATTCAAAAATTATCTCTCTGCATTATAATTTTTTTTGGAATGTAAATGTAGCTAAATAAGGATAATTTAATCATAAAAGTCGCTCATTCATTTTGCTAGAATGTTATTACCGGAGATAGCTACAATTTTCAGTTTCATTAGTTATAAATTTATAATAAAATATTTTAGAAAAATACACAGAAATAATGAAATCAACAGTTCTATAGTATTCTCTCCCTGTATATAACTGTTGCGAGAGCAATCAAAAATATGCTTTGCTTTATCGAAGTATTGCTATTATTATAAATTTTGTTCGCTTAAATTAGTTCTATTAAAATCTATACTAAAAACAGAATTAATTTCAATATTAATCATAATTATAGCGTTTAATGTGTGAAATATACCACATTTCCCTCAGATGCTATTTGATAATTTTTCCGTTCATACGGTAACGGTTTATCTTAAATTCCGTTTTTCAAAATTATGGTTCTTTTTCCAAAACATTTAGTAAAAAATACAAAGCAGAAAAGTAAATTTAACCGAATAAATGGTTCTCTAAGGAATCATGAAAAAATTACCAAATTTTGCTAGATTTAACAAATTTTACCACATTTTATAATATTATATTTTATGGTTAATTTAACCAAATTCATTACCAAAGTGCGTCGGTAAAATTTATCGAGCTATTTGGCGTTTCCAGAGAGTCAGAAACACAGTAAAGGTAACCATATTCTTGTAGTTTCGACCATAATTTTTTTCTCAGTGTAGAACTGCATTCAATAATTATTTTTAAATTAAGTTGGAAACATATATAACGAATAAATAATTACGCAGAGTTTTTATAATATAAAAAATAAATTTCATTAAAAACAGTTTTATGATACACCTAATTTAATTAAAACATTTATAGATTAATACCCCAAGGTTTCGTTTTTCTGAAATGGAATTAGAAAAAAAAAACTTTTTAAAATATTTGATGAAAATTTCTAATATTTTACCAAGTAATATAATAAAAATCACAATAAAAATAGTTAAATCTTCATAAAAAGTTGTTATTTGTATTAATAAGAATTCTATTTTTTATACAATCAATTAGTTTATATAAAAATATTTTTTTAGCCTTTTATTTTCTAAAAGATGACAGGCCAAATTTAAATGAGAAACTCCCAGAGTAATTATAAGGAAATTTAAATTGACATTTCCTAGTTTTGCCTTCAGTCTTCTTTTTAAAAAAAACTTATTTTTTTAAATTTATGTAAAATTGTAAAAAAAAAATATAGTAACCATATTATTGTTTATAATAAATTAGTCATTTTTTATACATTTTGCATTCATACGTATTTACATAATTATGCACAGAAGTAAATTTTTATGAGGCGAAAAAATTTCGAAGAGAATATGTTTTAAGAAAAAATGCTTTTGAAATTCTAAATTTATTTATATGTTTTGCTTCAGCTAAATAGTTGTTTCTCCAAGTTTCTATTCATTAAGCGGATGCTTCATTTCGTATTTTAAATTATAAATATTTTTGAAAAATGTTTGCGAAGACAAATAATAAACACTTTTTTGAAAATAAATACTGCTGTTAGCCAAAATCTATTTTTGAATTAATTTTCTTTAAATTAAGAAAGAATAATTATAATATTTAAAGTTTAGTTCATTTATTTATAATAAAAACATGTTATATCTTATCTTTTGAACCATGTTCTCACTTTTGAAAATAAAAAAAACCAAAAGTAGCATTTCTTAATAAATTATAACACTACAAATAAATAATAAATTAAAATTTTTAAAGTAGTTCTTGATGCCTAAATCATTACAACTTCTTTCATAAAACTAATATATACAGCAAATTATTTGAACTTCTGTAACTTATTAAGGGGAACAGCACAGTAACAATTAAAAAAAGATTTTAAAAAATATTTTTGTACTTTTCAATGGTATCTCTTTTTATAATTATTTTATCTAAATATTGAATTGATATTCTTAAAGCAGTTTCAGCGTAATATGTCGAGTGAGGCGTGATACACTGGATGCAATGAACAAATGAGCTTGAGCTCTCAGTTGATTAATGAATTTTCTCCTTCCTAAAGTGCAATCATTTTGAAATAAAATATCATTGAAATAATTTTTATTTTTAAATTGTGTAAGCAAAAGAATTAATGGTACTTTCAATATAAATAGTTGAGATTGCAACTTATTTAGATGTAATGAATTTAATGAAGGTTCTTAAGGGTTATCGACAGTTTTTGATACAATTATAAATGTAGGCACAACAGCCAAAGAATATGCTCAAAAGGAAAGGGGACCGCAGAATGTTGGCTGCTACTCATACATATGAGGCCTCACCTGAGGGTAGATTGACAAAAAAGGACTAGACTAGCACTTGAGACTGCTGAGAATGCTGTCAAAGAAGCAGCTTATAGACCTGGTATTGATTCATTACAGTAAGATACAAAATTTTATATATTTACATGGATTATTGATCACGAAACTTTAAGCACCACTTACTGGAAACCATATGTTTTTCTTACTTGCAGTGTTTCGAATTAGTACAAATTTCAATCGATTTAATTGAAATTTTGCCACTATGTGCACATAAAAGACAGTTTTTGTGGGACAGTTTGAAGGGAGACAAGACAGTTTGAAGGGATTTGTGTTTAATTGGGTTGACTGGTTTTGAGTAATCTATAAAAATGCAACATATTTTTTGTAATATATTTTCTTCAAAACACCACCATTTTGTGATTAATATTTTTTAAATTACGTAGTTTAATGAAATCAAATTTGGATTATATTTTTTCAACTATAAGTACAGTAAGTTATGGATAATTCAAAAAAAAGTTATAAACATTTTATTGAGTAAGAGCTAGTTTTTAAAATTTTTATGTTTGTAACATGATAAAATGAAGATTAAAATCTGAGCAATGAGATAAAAAAAATTATTAAGTAAAGTTTATTACAATCGTTGCAAAATTCATTAAAAAAACCCCTCTTTTTTACAAGCTTTTACTGAGCTGTTTCGCCATAATAAATTCTACACAATAACTACTGCCATATTAAATATAAAGTTTTGTCATGACATTATGAATAATTTTATTTATATTTAGTACACAGTTAATAAGCTTAAGGTTTTGGAAATATCACCATAAAATATAATTATTTCCTGAGTTAAATTTTAAAAAAATATGTACCCAATTTTTAGATTTAATACTAAATTGATGTTGTTTGAAATTCAAAAAAAAATTTATATCGTTTTTTATTTTTTATTCCCACTATTTTCAAGTAAAAAATCTCTACTTTAAGTAATCGGATTCAACAACAATAAAGTATGTTATGATGGTGTATTTAAAAATTTTTTTTGTATCCAGTACATACTTAACTAGAAACTGTTTACAATTATGTTAAGTATATGTTACGTTTATAATAAACTGGAGACGATAATGAGTGGAGACGATAATGATAATAAGTTATGTTTGCTTACGCTTGTAACCCCACTTCCCACGTCCAGCATTTATTACTTAGAATCAATTTCTTTTGAGACAAATTTGATTGATAAGTAGTATTAAAGATGTAATCTGATTCTATTTCCCTTATGGTTGTTTTAAGATCTACAAATGAACACAAATAGTTTTGATTAGTATTAAATTTTTAAATATCATTTGAAATTAAATGCATATTAATCTAACAAATTTAGTAAGTAACTGTACATACTTAACTAGAAACTGTTTACAATTATCTTAAGTGTATGTTAAGTTTATAATAAACTGAAGACGATAATGAGTGGAGACGATAATGATAATGAGTTATGTTTGCTTACGCTTGTAACCCCACTGCTCACGTCCAACATTTATTACTTAGAATTAATTCTTTTTAAGACAAATTTGACTGATAAATAGTATTAAAGATCTAAAATGATTCTATTTAGCTTATGGCTGCTTTAAGATCTACGATTGAATATAAACAATTTTGATTAGTAATAAATTTTTAAATATAATTTGAAATTAAGTGCATATTAATCTAACAAATTCAGTAAGAAACCGTAATTTAATATTTTTACTAACCAATCAGGCTTAATATATTAAGTTTGTGTCTGCACAATAAAACATTACTGTAAATTCTACAGAAAAAAAAACATATTTTTCATAGAAGAAAATTGTTTCAAGATAAATACGGATTTTTTTCTCTTTTTTATTATTATCCACACAATGCAAAATATTCCCATTAGACTTTCCCCGTATATTTGATGGCTTAAAACTACTTTTTACAAAACAGTTTTTTTTCTCTATTTTTTACCCAATTCAAAAACAGATTAAAAATTCAAATTCTAGGTTTTGCTATGCAGATTTACTTACCGTAAAATTTAACTTTTTTCAAATCATTTTGCAATTATTTTCTATACTTGCTGTTACTTTTCAAAAATTATTGTATGATTTTGAACATCGTATAAATGAAATTTCGTTTTGACTTCATTGTCAAATTGATACTTATTATTATCTGTCTTTAGAAATAATTTTCTGTAAGGTAAATTGTCAGACATTTTTATAGGGGAGGGTTAAAATAATATTAAACGTTTTTCCCTAAAAAATAGGATTTCAATAAGTAAGACTTAAAAAAAAACACTTTAAGATTTTTTTTCATAATCAAGAACTGGAACTGTCATGTCAGGATAGTGTGCTTGCCTTCCAATGAGGAGACCCAGGTTCATTTTCATGCAAATTTTGTTTTCGACTCGCTCCGACAGCAATGCTGATAAAACTATTTTATAGATTTTTTTGTTAACATAATAGTACTTATCTATAGTACTTATTAACAGGCATTCTTTTTTAAATAACAGTATTTTTCTGTGAAATAAACGGTCTTATAATTGTACTCAAGCTGACAATTTTCAACTGTAAATTTAGAGAAAAAACTTGTAGTTTTAATCATATTGCGCATGGAGCTGATTGTTAAGTTCTTAATCACTTAACGAATCTTTTTAACCCTAATTTATTATAACATATTAATGTTAATTACACCAAAAAATAGAAAGTTTTAATCAGACAAATATTTCAGTTTTAAACTCTTAAATTAGAAAATAATCAAAATCAAAAACGTAACAATAGCAAAGTAAAATGAGCAAAATAAAAATTAAAAGTTTATATAATTTGCTGGAAAACAATAACTTTATTACTTTTATTAATTTTATGCTGATAACAACGAAAAAAATTTAGACGATTAATGTGGAAAACTGGATCCTACTGTGTGATTTTCTAACCCAGCGGTTCCCAATCTTTTTCAGTTACGGAACCCTAAATAATCGACCTTTTTTCTCGGCGGAATCCCAACTTAATGAGTAAAATTCAAAGTAATTGTGAATGCTACAACCTATAATATAATTATATAATTATTTCATAATTATCTAATTACATAATTATATGATTATTATATTTAAAATATTTAATTACAAGAATGAAGATTTTCCAATGTTTTACAATTAATAATCTTACATTTATTTTTTATATGTACGATAGTTAAATTTGCAGTCCTTGTGCTACATATAGTTAAGTTAAGACTTTGTTAAGACTAGTATAGTGAAGACTTTGGTTCTGGTGAATATACATAGGCTAAAAATTATTAAAATAAGCCAAATTACGGTTTACTTCGAAATGAATACTTAAAAGAACTGTTAGAAATGTTGAAAATGGTTATTATGGAATAAAATTTCTTTATCAAAGAATATAGTTATTTTGGTTTGAAAAGAGCAATAAAAAATACTAATGGAATATTTTATAAATGCTTATTTTTATTTTGTTCAATAAACTGATCTTAGTAATATTATATATTTCTTTAAAATATTCCAACTCTATTTCGTTGACATTTTACTTGAGGTATTTTCCTAAAGTAAGATTAAATAAATTATGAATCATAGGTTGAATTTAAATGTAATCAGAGGTTTCAAAACTCATCACTGGTTACAAAAAGTGCTAAATCAGGGAACCCTTTTAATTCGTCAATATTTGAGAACCGCTGTTCCAACCAATAGAAATTCACCGACAACAATAGAAAAATGCGATACCATCATTAGATTTCTATATATAGCATGTTATTTATTTTACATGTAACATCAATTTCAAGAAATGTGAAGAATAAAGGGAAATTTTTATGTGAACATGCTAAAAACTATTATTTATTATTTATGATTTTAAATATAAATATTACCAAAACTGTAACGCTACTAAAGATATAACTAACTCACCGATAGCACTTTATCAAATTTTCCAAGTAGATTAAATATGTAATTCATTCTTAATATCTTAGGTGATTGCTTATTTGGTTTAGTTTTAAGCTGAAAACTAATAGAAAAACAATCTTATATATGTATAAAAAGGATCTTATGCGGGGGAGCGATAGACATTACTAAATAGATCATTTAATAAAGATCTATTTTACAAGATCGATATCTAGAAATTTAAAACATCTAAAAGTTAATTCCTATGTGAACATGAAAAAAAAATTAATATTTTTGATTCAAAATACTATTATCTCCAAAACTGTTTTGCTACTAGAAAAATAATTAATCCACTTATAACACTTTATCCGTTCTTCCAAATAACTTAAACAATACAGACTAAAAATCATGAGTGATTGCTTATTTATTTTTAGTTACAAAATAATAGGAAAACAATCTTTTCGACACGAAATTTATGCCTGATGAAGTTTTCACAGGAAAATTATTAAGCAAAAGTTGTATACCAAACCAACCCCCAGTTCATGGAACTTAAAGTTTGTTAAACCTTCATTTCTTATAAAATGAATAATATTAAGTTCTTAGGAGCAACATTCAAGGGTCTTGAATATAATTAATACCTCATAATCGATAAAAATATGTTTGGCATTACATTCGAATAAAATACTTGGTATTATTTTTTCTAAAGATGAAACTCCATTAATAGTAATAGATAAATATAGTTTTCTTGTTTGAAATCCATATTAAAACGAAACACTTATAAAGTATTAGCCCCCAAACGATAATTTTTGTATGTCTGTGTTACATGTATTTAAATATTTACCAATCTATAATTTAAAAAATATAATGTAAAAAGAGTTTGAAATTAAAATTCCTTCATTAACTATAATATTTAAGTCTTATCAATAGTTGTTGTACCTACATATAAAATGAAAATATTTATTTCTTAAATTGTAAAGAGTTTTATTTAAATTCTCTTTCCATAAGTTTTCATTTTTTCAATTACCTGTTTAAATATTTAACTAATACAACCTTAAAGTATTTAAAAATTAATATCATAATTAAGAAGATTATTTCTAACATTATAGCAGTAATAAAAGTTTTAATCTTCCTAGGGAATTCATTAAAATATTTAAATAATACAATTTAGATTGTACAGACTTAAATGTATTTGCTTTTAAATTATAATGATGGATATTCTTAAGATTAGAATCTCCATTTAATTATTTTTTTGTCTGATTATTTTTCTTAACAAAAATTCTTTTTATTTTAACCAAAGAGTCTTCTTTTGGAAATAGATTAATAAATGCTTTTTTAATGAAAAAATGTTTATTTTTGAAGCTTTTAAACCTTTTTATAACAATAATTATACTTTTTATATTATTTCATTCCTTTCAATTTCAAATTCATAAATTCGACTTAAATACCCAATTTAAGAGGATAATTAAAAATAATTTAATTTCTTATTTTCCTTAAAAATTAAGATATCATTGAAAGTTAATTAGCATAGACTTCAAATTGGTTTATATTTGATGTAAAAGGAGAAAAAAGGTAGACTTCTAGTTTCAAAATTTAAGCTTTTGGTTTTTCAGTGACATGGTTTGGGTTTTTGGATTGGAATAATGAATTTATTACAATCCGAAGTTGGGTATTTAAGGGTATTATTCTGAGTTTTTGAATTAAAATAATAAATTTATTACATTGTAAAAAATTAAGTGTATATGGCATCAAAAATAGTGGTAACTAATTTACATCAAAAATGTTGCAATGAAACACCAAGGATAAATCTTGATTTTTAAAAAAAATTACATATTTCAATGCACTTCTTCTGGTGTAACGTAGTTATCACCGAAACTTTTGATTACTTCTACAATTAGATACTATTCACGCAAAATTCAGTTAAGTTATTTTTAAGGTAAATCAGCAAGACTTGAATGCACGCACTAAACAATTCTTGGATTAAAATTAGTTTGCTTATTACAAAAGAACATTAAAGGAAATTCGAATTATAATTAAAAGAAGGTAGGTACGGTAGGAATATACTTTAGTTACGTTGCACTGGAGCTGCTCAATGGGCTATTGGCGACGGTCAGGAAAACATCCTTGAGGATGATCCGAAGACATGCCATCGCAATTTTGATCCTCTGCAGAGGGGGTGGCTCCCCTGCTTTGTTAGTCCGAGGAACTTTGCGCTTTTTTAACGGTACAAAATTTTAATGAGATCCGATACCGGGCACACTCGGTCACTACGCAGGCTGACCAAAGTGATCCCCCTCCCGCTTACTGACCACAGCCAGTGATGCTTGACTTCGGTGTTTTAATGGAAACCGTGTCTTTTACCAACAGAGTTCTGCGGGACACTTAAAAGAAGAGAAGCCAATCGAAAGTAAATAATATAAAATTATTAAATATGATTGCCAATTTACTTAAATCTTCTTTTGAGAATACAATTTTTATTACATTAAATGCGTTTTGAACACTGCGAAATCTGTGGTGTAATAATTATATCCGAGTTTGGTGCTAAGATACTCTAAAAATTGTGTGCCAAATTGAGTGCTCTTACGCACTTGAAAGGAAATTCCTAACACCAATAAATGATAAAGTTGAAAAAAAAGTAAAACTCTCAAAATAGATTCAACATATTTTGTCCTCTCTCTTAAAAGTTCTGTTTTGATTTGTATTAAATCTAAAAAATGTGAACTCTAAAAGGGAGACATTTGAAATTTACACTGCAAAAAATGTTCGTGTATCTGAACAACAAAATTCGTGGCAACTACTATACATAAAAGTGGTGTTCGACTAAGTGCCCCTTCCGCACCAAAACCGAGGATAATTCCTGTTGCAGTGAGACTCTTCTTCTAGAATGTTCTTTTGCACTAATGTAAATAAGCCCCTCCCCACCATGTTTGTTATATAGTAAAACTAATAATTACTGTGAGATATGATACACATGAAAATCAGTAAAGTTATTTTTACGAGGCAATATAATGTAAGAATCAGTAATTCAGGTTGCATACACATGTACTAATTCTTGAAACAAAATGAGTTTGTAAACCAAACATGTGCGTATCAGAGAGAATAATAAGAAAAATTTGAACTAGGTTTAAGATGGCAGGAGCGGATATAAATTATTGATTATAAAATTATTTAATATAGCTATAGAAACTTGGAAATTAAAATATAAATATCGTTATTACACAACTTAAAACATACACATTTTTAGAGGACAAGTTTCTGCAGATGAAAAGCAACATTGTGGACAACTGCAAACATTCACCAACTCGTTATAGATTGTAAACAATTAGAAACGAAATCAAAATGTGCTAAAGTTGGAGTTTTCGGAATCGAAAGTATTTAATGCATGTCGTAAAGGCGAGTGATCTTGTTCTAAACATTTCGAATTTTCGACAGTTAGAATTTTCAAAGGCACTATAAATTGCATAAAGAAGCTCGATTTGATGCTAACTTGAAAAAAAAAATGTTCTTTCACGAAGTTGTTCAAGAGACAAAGAGAAGTTTTACTTTTCATTACTAATCAAAATTATGTAGGATGCACACTATACATATTATATAATGTAGAATCTTCATAACACTTTATTTTCATAACATTTTACTTATTTATGTGTAATCGTAATTCCATTAATATATTTTATTTTTAAAAAAAGAACTCTCAAGCTAAAGTTTCTAAAACTGATAAAGTTCATCTTAGAATTCTCTAGTTCATTGAAAAGTTAGTTCTAACTAGCTGTGCCTTTGATTTCCCATCAAAATGTGACGAGTAAGATAGATTGAAACTAAAAAATATAATTTTTGACCACCATATTGCTTTGTAATATAAGCAAAAAGTATTGCAAAATTACGAATCAATTTTTGACATATCACTCACTTCATGAAGCCTGATTAAATTTACAACGACAAGGTGTTAAATTTCATTTTATATATCCCTTTTCTTAATAGGAAACCACTCAAAAGTAGAGTCTATTACTTAAGATAAGGAGGTTTTGTATTAAAAGGGCGCTGAAATAATCTTATCGCCGCCGCCAATCTTCATTCTCGCCAACCTAAGAGAATCTCGCCCTCAGGAATGTCTTTTCTGTGAGAAAATTCCACGCTGTTATATCGCTGCCTTTTAATAAAGAGCTACAGAGAGAGACAGTGAGGAAATCGTCCCCAGAGAAGTGGAAAATGATTCGAAATCTCTTGAAAAGGAAATAACTTCGTTAAAGTGAGAAATCCCCTGAAGACAGGTTTGTCTTTGGCTTTCGTCGCCGCAGAATCTTAATCCTTTTGCCAGCATATTATTTCTTATTCAAAATGAGCCAAACCTTCCGACCCTCATTGAGTGTTGGCTTGTGTTTTGTGGCAAGATTTGGAAATCTGAAGCCAGATATTACTTTTCGCAGCTTTTGAAAGGGTTGAATGAAGATGCTTGAATACTTTTGGGTTTTATATTTATATATTTTTCAATAACAGTTTAAATTATTAAAAACGAATTACAAATTCTAGATGTAAACGGCTTTTGTACGCTTAAATGTGGAATATGCATGTATGCTTACACTGTAAAAAATGTCAGTTAATCTTACAGAAAAAAACTGTCAGTTGGTATGCCAGTATAAACCCATTTATTTTACAGAAAAATATTGTTATTTAAAAACGGATGTCTGTCTTTTTAAGTACATAAGTACTGTTATTTTCCCAAACTCCACTATGCTGACTGAAAAATAACTTCTAACTTCTCTAAAATAATATGTATATCATATATCTGCAGAAAATATATCTGCATAGAGGTTGGTGCGAGCCAAGATCAGATTTAGCGTGACCTGTCAAAGCTGGGATTCGAACCCGGGAAACCTCATTGCCAGGCGAGCACTTTGTGTCCGAGATACGATAGCTCAAGTGTTTGGTTATGAAGAAAATCTTAAATTGTCTATTTCATAAGAGTTTTACTTATCGAAGTCATATTTAACTGTAAAAACGTTTAAAACTATAGTGGCCAACACTCTGAGGAAATGTCTGGAAACTTAACTAACCGAAAAATTACGTCCAAAGACAGACAATAATCGGAATGCAGAGTCAGAATGAATGAATAAAGTCGAATTGCAATTTTACTTCTACGAGGTTCAAAAAAAAACTTTCTGAAAAATAAAAGCAAGGTATAAAAAATTATCATGAAATATTTTGAAAATAGAGAAAGTTATCCAACATTAAGCAGAAACTAGAATTTAAATTGACAGTTTTCCGTTTATGAATAGGGTAAAAAATAGAGAGAAAAACTGTTTTGTGAAAAACATATTTAAACCGACAAATTAATGGAGAAAGACTGTAAAGAAACAGGAATTTTTCTCAGCTTGCTGGTAATGATTAAAAGCAATATGGTAGTGATTAAAAAAATCTGTATAGATTTCGAAACAGTTTTTTCTTAGTAAAAAACATTTTTTTCTGTAGAATTTCCAGTTTACTACCTGCTACCAGTTTGCTACCAATCAACTACCTGCATAGGTAAAATATTTCTATTTTTTGGTTTCCTTCATGAAATTTAGAAGATTTTCTTAGTTTGCATTAAGAAAAAACTTAGTGAAATTGTTGCCCCAAATAATTTTATTTTGCCTTTGGCATCTATATCAATTATTTAATACTTCATTCAGAAAACATTTGTACAAAAAAGATATTTAAACTGGTTGTATAGAATTAATACCTATATGTTACCCATCTGAACTAAATTTTACTTTTTATTCAATTAAGCAGTTAAAATATTTGCATTATAACAATTGCATTGGGAGGGAATTTTTTTTAACGCAAAAATGATTAAATTTCCTTTTTTATTTTTAAATGAAAAATCGAAAATATTTTTCTGTTCTAATATTACATAGGATGGCCAGATTAACCGTTAAGCATACTAAGCATGTGCATAGAGCACCAGAGATTAGGAGGGCATCACAAAACACCAATGAAAATTTTTTTTTTTCTATAGGAATATTTTGGACACATATTAATTTGATTATGAGCCTTTATACAAGATCATGGTTTAAGCTAAATTGGTATTGTATTATATTAATTTCAATTCCACGGAATAGAAAAAGAAGGAAAGTTATGTATTGCTGGTGTCCCTTCACATAATTACCAATATTTTTTTCCCCAAACGGACCACTTACATAGTCGATAGCATATATGAAACGTTATTGGATAGCTGAGGTCTGAAATACAAAAATAGATTACGGAAGAAGCTTTGTGCAAACAAGAGTAACAAATTGATTTTCTGCACTGATGTGTCAAAACATCTTTTTCATGTCTGAAACATCTTGGGGACTGCTAATTGTCCTCCCCCCTATGCTTTTGCCTTTTTTTTCACCAAATAATATTATTTCTCTATATATATATATTGTTGAAGATAAAATAAGCTTAAAATTTATTTGTGTGGTCTCCCGTTACATGAAATAGTGATTCCTTGTTTGGAACATTTTCTTAAACCAGTTACATGATTAGGAGCAATTACTAATTTTCGGTGTGCACTTGCTTAAACTTAAACTGATTTTAGAGTGAGACTGTGTAACTCAATTTTGACTCAGTGTGCTGTCTGTTTATTTCCTGTTCAAGGAGACTTAGTTTGATTTTAAAAGTATTAATCTTTTTTTACGTTTTAATTATGCAACGAGACTAGAAAAAAAAGAAGCAAGAACCCCCTAGAGATTTTTCAAAGACTTTACGGCTCACGTAAAAAGTAACAATTTATTTTTATTAAGTTAGTTTAAGTTGTTTTCCTCCTTCCCATTTATTGATTATTGAAATTGTTGTTACAACATTATCGGATTCTTACTTATCATAGGGTAAGCCACTTTAATTAATTGATTATAAATAGGCTATTTTAAATGCCAATAACGAGTACTTATCAACAAAAAAATTTCATTAGCTTCGAAAATAATGTCGAAAAAATCGACACATTTTATTACGTAATCAGAGTTTAATTTTATTTTCGGAAAAATCAATATTTTTTTTTAAAGAGAAGTCGAATGTTCCACTTAAGCTCATGTTAAAATGGCCAAATTTGACATATTGTGCGCAGAAAAAATGAACGCCTAGAAACTTTTGATCTGATCTAATGATCAGATTTTCACGTACTGAATCTTAATAGTTTGAAGGCTTCAACTCAAATATGTAAATTAACGCTGACAAGATTTTAAGATATGAATCTGACACAAAAAAGGACATTCTCAGAATAAACATATTTTTCGACAAATTTGGAATTCTGATCCTCTAAAAATATGTGGGAGGAGGGAGTCGCACCTGGAGAATATGTTCTCAATGATTTATGCAGAAAAGTGGTTAAAATTTTGGACCTTTTCATGTTAATTTCACCTTTTGCGTTTTTTGCCATAACTCGGAAATTTGAAAATCGAATCAAAATGTTTTTGCACACAACTGTAAAATTCATTTCTCCAAGTATAATTAAAATAATATAAAAAAAGAATAATTATATTATAAAACGAATATTTACAGAATAAAAATAATAATTATTACTGCATGAAATAGTAATAATTATTATTCATTTTATCTAATGAAAAGAATTTGCGTATAACATTTTTAAGTATGTAATTTTAAAAGACTAAATACAAAATTGAAATGAATTTAGTGAAATACTTCTCGAAAATTAAGTTTTAAACACACGGATTTTTAAAATTCGTTAACTCAGAAACTATCCTGTCCATTTTGTTCAAATCTTGTATTTTGTAATTAAAGATTACATAATTTAAAATGGTGCAAAAACTTGTATACCTTAAAACTTTGCAATTTGTCGACCACTATTAGATAAAATAATAAATATTTCTGAAAATTCTTTGTAAATGGATTTATGTTTGCATTAACAAATTTCATGATTGTGTACAAAATTCTTCTGATTCGTTTAAATACTTCTCGTGATTTAGTAAAATAAGCAAAAAGAGAAATCGACATTATGGGGTCTAAACTCTTGACTACCCTCATTACTATACTATTGCGACCATATTTCCTAGATTGCAGCTAGCTAACATCCATATGTTGAGAGTCATAATTCCTAAACATCTGAAATAAGTTGTTTATTCAGAGAAAGTACATTTTTATGTCTGATTTCGAAATTTATTATGAAATTAAAATATGGCCTTCATTAATTAATAAGCACATTTAAAATTCGTCCCTCTCTTTCTCAGAAAATATTGAATATATTGAATATATTCAAAACGTTCTACTTGTTTCTTTTCTTCATGTTATGGTGACCAATATTTTTAGATTTTATATTTAATAAATATTAAATTTATCAGCTATAATTTTCTTTCTTTTTGTTAGTAACTAAATTTTTAATTGTATTTCTAAGAAAAAAATTCAAATTCTATATTATTTTTAAAGTTAAATCTTCAAAATAATATTTTGAATATGATTAAAAACAGCTTAGTATAAACTAAAAAAAGTTTGCTCAATGTTAGCTAGTTTAACAAGCTTATAATTTCTCCATATTTAAATAACTTTAAAAACTTTTATTTTAATAACTTTTTAAATTACTTTACTATTCGAATTTCTATGTTTTCTTTAAATTAAAAGCATAGGAAACAGAAAAAATGGCTTCAATATTGGATAGTGTAGTGCACTGTAAGAATAAAAATTAATTACCATTTTTAGTTAAACATATAAAAAACAATATGTATTAATGTATTAGCTTAATGCATTAAAATATTTCTAATCCCTCTTTATAAGCACAATTGGAAAAATATAAAATTTCTCAAAACAATATTAGATTATTTATGCACATCAAAGAGCCTGAAGACAATAATGGTTGATTAATTAAATGGTTAAGTTATTTTAACAAATAATTAATTTAAAAAAGTGTCTTTATTAGTGCAATTGGTTGTTAACAGTTGTTTTTTTATATTTAACTGTTTTAAAATCTTTTATCAGAGTGAGAAAGGACAATTTTTTTAAATTTTTTATAATTAAATTTCCTGTCGTTAGCCTGTAATCTTTCATGTATTATAATCATTTTAAACTGTTTGCGTTTGAAATATTATCCTCTCCGAATTGTGGTCAGACAGACAGACAAAACAACAATTGTTTTGCTCTAGCCCACAGATTATGTAAACAAAATATAAAAAACATGAATTGAAAGTAAACTTTCGTCAAGCTTCTTCTCTGACAATTTGTAAATTTACAGTAAAATTATTGTTCAATACAATTCAATATCAAAGCATATTGTGCATTTAAAAAACTCGTTGTATCAATCTATCACTTATATGTAAAGCTCACAGAAATGAAATTAAAGTGAAGTAACATATAATGGTTTAATGACAAAATTAATTAATTATTAATTCGAAAACTTTAATTTACTGTATATTTTTTTATACCGCATTGAGTTTTTGTATTCTTTTAAGGAATTCAGTAAAGCTCAACTATTTTTTGCATGAATGCATATTAATTGGAAATCCACAGTGAAGTTTTTTTTTCACTTAATTTTCAGCAAAAAATTTAAAAAATCGTATTTGAAGATATTTAAGGAACACCCGGAAATTTGAATACGAAATTAGGGAATATTTTGAAGAATTAAAATGCATAGAAAATANGAAACATAAAAAAATAGCTGCATTGTTGGATAGTGTAGTAGTGCACTGTAAAAATAAAAATTAATTACCATTTTTCGTTAAACATATAAAAAACAATATGTATTAATGTATTAACTTAATGCATTAAAATATTTCTAATCCCTCTTTATAAGCACAATTGAACAAAATATAAAATTTCTCAAAACATTATTAGATTATTTATGCACATCAAGATCCTGAAGACAATAATGGTTGATTAATTAAATGGTTAAGTTATTTTAACAAATAATTAATTTAAAAAATTATCTTTATTAGTGAAATTGGTTGTTAACAGTTGTTTTTTTTACATTTAACTGATTTAAAATCTTTTTTCAGAATGAGGAAAGAAAATGTTTCAAATTTTTATAGTTAAATTTCCTGTCGTTAGTATGTGGTCTTTCACATATTATAATCATTTTAAACTATTTGCGTTTGAAATATTATTCTCTGCATTGTGATCAGACCGACAGGCAAAGCAACAATTGTTTTGCTCTAGCCAACAGATTATGTAAACAAAATATAAAAAATATGAATTGATAAAAGTAAACTTTCGTTAAGCTTCTTTTCTGACTATTTGCAAATTTACAATAAAATTATTGTTCAATGCAATTCAATATCAAAGCATATTGTGCGTTTAAAGAACTCGCTGTCTCAGTCTATCACTTATAAGCAAAACTCACAGAAATGAAATCAAAGTGAAGTTACATATAATGGTTTATATAAAGAAATCAATTTATTATTAATTCAAAAATTTAATTTACTGTTTTTTTTTATACTGTATTGAGTTTTTGTGTGTTTTTTTTTTACTCTTTATAAGAATTCAGTAAAGTTCAACTGTTTTTTACATGAATGCATATTAATTGGATATCCACAGTGAAAAAAAATTTTTCACTTAATTTTCAGCAGAAAATTTAAAAAATCGCATTTGAAGATATTTAGGGAACACCCGGAAATTTGAATAAAAAATTAGGGAATATTTTAAAGAATTAAAATGTATAGAAAATAACTAGCGGATAAAGATTTTTTTTTTAAAATAAAGCACAAGAAATGTCACATTTATTTTTGACAGACTTTAAAATCCCAAAACATGTGGTTAGCATTGAAAACTCTTCGAAAAATTAGTTAAAAACTTTTGATTTTCACTAGATTCTCAACAAAAGACATTAGATTTCGCACTTATGTGAACTTATTTATTATATAAACTTACTTTAATTTTACTTAAATATATATATATATATATTTAAATTTGTGTCGATATTCTTAATTACATTTAAGGAGCATAAAATTTTTTTAAGTTCTTACAGCCTCTCAGGCTCTTAATTCTTCCATAACATAGGATGTTCTCTTATAATCTCCTTTAGTATGCACCAAAAAATGTATAAAATATGTATGCACATTAGACTTCCAAAAATCATATATTTGGTAAAGAAAAAAATACAGAAAGTAACTCTATTGAATTCTGTTCAATCACGGGGTAAACTGTGATGTGAACAAAAAAGGCGCAAACAGTTTGATTAAATAATGAAAATTTTTACAGTAATCATTACCGTAAAATCATAGAATTACTCTATGTAAATATTACTGTAAGAGTAACTATATAATACTCCAAGGTAAACATGGATTTTACGGCACTATGCACCCAAAGTACCGGTACTTTATACTGTAATATGCTCCGGAATTATTTATAATGTGTTAGAAAGAAATAATAAAGTAACCTCGCATCTACTTTTTTCAGTACTAGCAAAAAATATAAATGGATAGAAAAATAAAATGACTTTTTTCGAACTTAAGAATTTTAGTTTTTTCACGATTCCTCAAATGATCTCTCTCCTTTCTTATAAAATATTTTTTTATTGGAATATTGCGCGAAAACTGAAAAAAGGAAAGTACTTTAACTTTCCTTCAGACAGACATAATTTAATTGTATTGTTAGAGTTTACCACACAAATCGAAGCTTGAACTTCAAAACCCTTTGTGACAGAGTATGCCAAAGAAATTTCATTTTTGTATTTTGGTGAGAGGAAAAAAAATGAAAATTTTTACAACCAATGAGTAATGGTGAAAAAGGCTTTAAAAAAATCGGTTTCCTGTCATCATCGTTACGACAAATCGGTAAACGAAATGAAGACAAAGGATTTATACCGAACTGAAAACGTCGTACAAGGCGTTAGAGACGATACTAACAATTTATTACGATCAATTTGACAAAGCGTTTACTTTTCTTTCAAATCTTACGACTGCTGTGTTTCCTGTACATAATCTCTCAGTTACGACGAAATTTTAATGCGAATTTCTAATGCGTTTTTTGTGAGCATAAAAAAAGGATAAAAAAGAGGCTTTTATCAAGAGAATTGGAAATATTTTATGAATTGTTAATGCAATCGATCGATGAAAATGGTTTCTGAATTATAAAAATAAGAAAAATAACACAGTCTAATGTATTTATTTATAAGCTATAAAACTTATTTGGGAGCTATTAAGTTCTTACATGACAAAGTTCTTTATGTATAACATGTTTTGATGAATNTTTTTAGCGCGTTTTTTTCAAAGAAGTTTTTTTCCTTTTGATCTTAATTATTTGTGTTTTCTTTCAGTAATGTTTTGATGAATATATTTATTGAATGCTAAGTATTTGCTGAAAGAATTGCCGATGTCGAACCAGCTCAATTACTTTGAGGCCATCTATAACTAAAGCAAGCAACATTTTAGTTAAATATAAATTACAAATGTAATAGTTATTTTTTTTCTTCACATTTTTCAACTACAGAAGATTAAAATTAGAACTGCGGAGACTCAGCGTTCGCTTCCCAATGAGGTGAATCAGGTTCGAATCTCGGTGGTGGCTGGTTGATAAGAATTCTACTCCCGGCTCATACCAACAACACTGCTAATGTAAAATATCCTAAATTGTAGAGGGATCAAGAGTCAGAATTCCCTTGCCGTTTGGCCTAAACGTGATAGATATTCGTGGTTTTCTTCTCCATGTAACGCGATTTCAGGTTAGTTCCCTCAAGAAGTTCTACATGGGGATCAATTATTTTTGCACTTGGTTCAAGAATTTTATTGTCCTCTGGGTAGGATAAAGAAATAACTAATCTATGGAGTTAAACATTGATAGTTGTAAACTCGAAATTGGGTCGGCTGCTCAACACCAGTTATAAAATAAAATATAAAATAAAAAGATTAAGATAGAATATTTTTATTTTGTGTTTAAAGCAATTTAAAAATTAATTTGAAATAGCGTAAATACAAATTGAAGCGGAAGTATTTATGCATGAATATACTTACATTAAAAAGCATTAATTATGAAATATTCATAATGATATAATTTGGAACAAAATTATTTTTTAAGGACAATTTCTTTATTATTACAATTAGTTTATGAAAACACTGCAAATCTTAAATAATTTATTGTAATCGTTCAGATAAAATGTCCTATTTATAGAGCAATGATTTAATTTACTGTTAAAATGATAAGATCTGAATTATTTCTCTTTTCCTTAAAGTTGTAACTTTAAAATATGAGTCTCAATAAAAATTACTATTGCAGTTACCTAAAATAATTTTTTCCTCTAACGCAACAGTTAATAAGTTTAATTTTTACACATTTTGTAATGAAAATTTTTTTTAAATTGTAGAGTGGTATCAAAATTGGTTTAAATCCTAAACTTCTTCCGCAGCTTTCCAATAAATAAGGAAGAGGTATACTATCAAATATAAAAAAACTAGTTAAACTTTATAATTTTATAAAGAACGAAAATGCAGAACTCATTACGATGGCGCAGAGTATTTATATATCGATGCAATTTAATGAATAAGTCATCCACGTTACAACCATATGCATTTCTTGAGAGCTTAACTTGTTTTTGACATTCTTACTATACTTCAATATTTATATTAAATATAGATTTCAACTTGTTGTAGAACATTAACAAAGTTAGTTAACAGGAAACTATAGGAAAAAACTAACGGTCGCAACTAGCCACAGAGCGATTAAATATAACAAATGGCGATTAAAGAATTCTTTTCTAGCCGCCACCCGATCATTCTATGGGCATTCTGTTATTATTTTTTTAAAAAAAATAGAAGTATTAAGATTACGCTTCATAATACTCAGAAAATTACTTTATTTCATACTTGTTTCCTTAAACCTTACAATGTTTATATCTTGTAATGTGCGTATATTTTAAGAAATGAAATTTAATGAAACATTTTAAGAAATTATTTTAAGAACCTTGTAATGTTTACTATATTTTAATAAATGATTTAAAAAAATGCCTTACATTTTTAATATCAGTTTTTTTAATTGCTAAAAATTTTGATTTCTTGAAAAAGTTAAAACAGATTTTTAAAAGGTAGCTACTTAATGCTCTAAGTGGCCCATGATAAGGTTCAAAATTTCCTGATTTCTTCATTTTGCAAGGAATTTTTTTTTGGGGGGTGGGTTATTCAGACATCTCTGCTTTGCTTGGTAATTTATTTACTCTGCTCTCTTTAAATTTAAAACAGCAGTAAATTATCATTATCTAATTTAAGAAAAAAAATTGAGCTTAGTAAAAATCGAGCAGTTTTCGGCTAAATGAACTCCAATGAACTTAATATATTCATTCAAAACAAGTCTTGATTTTACAAACTCAAATTTTAGGAAATAATATTTAAAACAAAAAACTATATATCAAATTTATATATAATAAATAAAATATTAGACACAATAAGCTGACCCGCAGTGGACTAATCGTAAAGACACGGTTCCCAGTAGAACACCGAAGTCAAGCATCAATGGCTGTTAACAGTAAGTGGGTGTGTAACCGCTTTGATCAGCCTGCGTAGGGACAGAGAGTGTGTGGTATCGCCCCTCGTTAAACTGATACTCTACCGGTAAATGCTCGACTTCACACGCAGATCATCGGGCTACCAAAGCGGAGAAGCCATCCCCTCTGCAGAGGATCAAAATTGTGATGGCATGTCATCGGATCATCCTCAGGGATATGTTTCCCAGACCGTCTCCAATAGCCAATTGTGCAGCTCTAGCGTGACGTAAATAAGGTACTTACTTACTTACATAGTAAGCTATTACCATAGCGCACACTTTGATAAATTTATAACCCATAAAATTTATACACTAAAAATAAAAACAATGTAAGTATTTAAAATAGAGATCAAAGTTTTGAAACCAATAATCTTTCCTTAAAATATTTTTAGAACTATTTATTCAAGACACAAGTTATTCAAGCAAGTTATTAATTAAAAACATTAATATTTTAAGCAATATTTTTCCCATCAACCTATATTGATTCATTGTCTTGTCTCAGTCATCAAGTCTTCACCACTGAAATTATTTTATAATATTATGCCATACATTGAGAAAAAAAAATCTGATAAAATTACTATACTAAATGGTAATGACATTTCTGATAAACGAAGCTAGTTCTGGTATTACAAATCAAAATATACGGTATTTAAACCATTCATTTGGTAAGTTTTCTGTTCATGCAGCTTACCGGAAATTCTGGTTTTCAAAATTATAATTCTTATTACATAAGTATACATTTAGTAAAAAATAGAAAAAAATTAAATTAAATTTAACAGAATACATGGTTTTTATACCATCTTCTAAAGTACCGTAATGAAATTGCCAAATTTTATGACATTTACCAAATTTTATCACGCATTATTAAACCATATTTCATTGTTAATTTTACCAAACTCATTACCAAAAGCACTTGGGTAAAAAGTATCTAGCTTTTTGATGCTCCCCTATGCCAACACGGTAATTTTTAACATATTCTGGTAGTTTTGAATATACTTTGTTCTCAGTGTACTAATTTCATAATATTGAACCATACTAATTTTATAATATTGAGCCACAGTGATTTAAAATATTGAGCCGCAGTAATTGTATAATATTGAGCCGAAATAATTTTTATATTGCTGAGCAATGCTGTTTACTTAAGATGATTGGTTTTGGAGGTATACAGCATTCAAAATAATGCTTTACAAATTGAGTTCATGCATAATAGCGTTTTCAATTCTTCCAAAAAATTTTTTTTTCTATTATCCCGCCTATTACAATAGCATAATAAAAATAAGTTCTAACTAATATGATAATTATGTATAAAACTGTAAGATAAAACTGTATTTCTATTAGAAATTATATTTAACATTTTTATTGTTTCCCAATCTTATGGAAATAATAAATTTAATCGATAAAATCATATTTAAATTTAATGAAATAAATAAACCAAAAAAACGGATTACTATAATCATTTTGCTTAAAATATTTAAACTGTCTGACTCAAACTTATTATAAATGAACGACAGAAAAAAAGATATACTTTAAGAATTTTAACAGGAGAGTCATGCTTCTGGCTAATGGCTTTCGTCAAATATATGAGAGGAAAAATATGGTTTGGTAAATAGAAAATATTTAATTAAAATATATAAAAAGAATAGTTTTGAGTCATTGGTTTAAGAAAATTAGCATGAATTGCATTTCTGAAATAAAATCAAAATTAAATTAATAAATGCTACATTTATTTTTAAATAAATATCAAAGGAATTTTTATGAACTTTTCTAAATTTAATTAAATAATAATGAAAAATTTTAAAAGGTTCATAAAACAAAGTAAATTTAAAACGTGGGTTTTGAATCGAAACTAATGCGTTTTTTGTCATTAATAATTCGAGAATCTTTAATTTCGAGAAAATTTAACGTATGATGTTAATAAAATATTTGAAATAAGAAAAACAGAACTGTCGTAGTTAATATAATTTTAGTAGATCTGGCAAATCTGGTAAATTGCCTTACAGTATGGTATTGCCACTTCTAGTAAGAACAAAAATAATTTCGACTCATAAAACTGAGAAATACGGTATTTAAACCATCTATTTGGTAATATTTCTGTTCACATGTTGATGGTTTACCGTAAATTTTGGTTTCTAAAATTACAATTCTTATTATCACAGATTTAGCATATATTCAAAACTAAAATTTAATTTAATCGAATAAATGGTTCCTCTGTTATAATCTAAGTTATCATGACAAAATTATAAAATTTACCACCTTTAAATTTTTTTTAACATATATGCTATAAAAACAAATTTTGTTAATTTTACCAAAATCATTACTAAAGCCCTTCAATAAAAATTACGGTGTCTTTAGGTGTTCCCATAAAGCCAGAAACACGGTAAGTGTTACCGTATTCTGGTAGTTTTGTCGATACTTTTTTCTCAGTGTATTATAACCCGAAATACAATTTAACTCCAATATAAAATCTGGGCTAATCTTATTCAAAATAAACTTAAATGATCTTTTATTAACCTAATTCCTATGTATCAGACAATTCTTTTTTCTCAGTGCAGAAAAAAATATCTTAGAACTCCATATTCAATATTATTGTTCAATTTTTTCCCAAAGAATTATAAATCACTTAATAGTATTTGTCTTAGTTTATCTATAGCAATAATGCGTAAATCTTAGAGAAATCTGTAGACTGATTTTTTTTCTTTTACCGCAAAAAACAAAAGTGTCGAAAATACAACACATTTCATTCTTAAAAAAAGCATAACCTTTTGGTGTCTAAATATTTAAATAAATTAATAATACATATATGTAGCATAATTAGTTTAAAAATGTAAATGCTTCGAAATAAAATTTTTTTCATTTTTTTCATGATTGTTTGAATTAGTAATTAACAATAACTGGTTGTATAATTAATTATCAAGTAATTTATCCTATTAGTAATAAAGAAATTTAAAAAAATTATATAATCTTAAAAATAAATTTTAAATACCCAATTTCTTTGCATGGCCCAAACGCAAGTAGCGCATAAGCCTTGCAAACAAGATATTAAATTCGTTTTCTTTGTTTTTTTTTAATCAACAGATTAAAACGGTAATTTTACGGTTACATTACATTAAACAGTAAAAAAAAAATTTGCCCAACAAAAGAAATAAAAAGTAAAAACTTTGTGAAAAATTGTAACTGTGGGTTATGTAAAAATCATTACCAAATGAATTTAAGAAAAAAAATAAGTAAAGCATAAAAGTATACGATAAGATGAACAGCAGTAATTACATTTGTTTCAATAATTGAAATAGGCTAATATTTTAGAACAAACAATTCTATCATATTCAACAGATGACTCCCCTCTTCCCGCCTCTTGAATTCATTAAATGTGCGTGCAGCAGCCATTTTGAACAGCATTTTATTAGACTTGTATACCAGTTGATTGCGAAGATAGGTGGGTGACATTGGGCGTCGCCATATTATATTACCTGCATCATATTAAAGGATGGCTCGGGATGATGTCACGTGATCAAGCATTTAATGGAAATGCGTGACACAACACGAGGACCATTAGGAACATGGATGTGCTTTTGGAATATTTCAAACACCATATGATTTTGAGCAATCACGAATAGTTAGATATTCAGTGAATTTGGGTGTTTTTAGGTGTTTGGGGATATCTAGTGTAGGGGATTAGAAGTTTTTATCTTAATTAGAAAAATTTCTTACTTCGCCATTTTTTAAAAAACAAGAAACATAATTTTTGTTGAATAAAATATGGTATACATTTGTTAACATATTTTATATCTACTTGAGAATATGTGTTTAATATGAGATTTGAAAATAAAGAAATAAAAGAAGAAATGAAAAAGGATTTTATTTTTGAATATTTGAACTGATAAAATTTTGCGTAGTACCTATCAAAAAGGACTACTCATAATAATTTGACTTTCATAAAACATTAAATGGATTGATATTTAGTAAGGTGGAAATTAGGTGTTTTTATTTTAGGAAGATATTTAGTAACTTGCAAATTTCTAAAAATCACAAAAATGTATTTTCAGGAGAATAATTTTTGTATCAACTTAAGCATATGTATTTTGTATCAACTTAAGCATATATGCATTAATTTAAGCTTTAAAGAAAAATTCATAAAATATTTATTTTCGAATATTTCAATTATTAAAAGCTTATATAGTACCCACAGTGTGAAAACTGTGGTGAAACATTTTTATACAATCTTGGTGTTGAAAATCTCTAAAAATTGTGGGAATTATTACTTCATTTCAAAATAATACAGAATCGAGCATTCGTATACACTTCAAGGGTGTAGTTAAATCTTAACACCAGTAATCGATAAATATTATACCAATCTGCAACTCATTAGTAATGAATATTATGTTTCCTGAAGCTCCTTACATTTGTCGTATAATTTGTGTATATTTAAACTATTTAACCTAGGGGAAGTGATGATAGGGCATGTTTGAAACGTATGACAAATGCTTTCGGACAAGTATTTGAAAATTAAAGACGAATAACTCTGCGATTTCAAGAACTTGAAAATGTAGCAGCAAAGATGGTGGTTAATTAACATAAAGTGTTTTTCTGGTCAGATTTAATTGGCAAACTCAACATAATATTTAATGCCAAGAAAATTTCAACTATCTTTTCTTATTGATAAAAAAAATTATTATATTCGATTATTTGCCAAATAATTAAAAAAATTTTTGTGGACTACTCATACAAACAGTTCAAAAATGCATGCATGTTATTAATTTTAGATTTACAGAAATTTGTCAATTGTATAAAATACGTTTTATCATATCTAACTTCTATTTACTTTGGTTTTCTTTGAACCTATATTAATATTCCATTTGTGCTGTTTGGTAAACAAACTAATTTTGTTTCAAGAAGTATTGTATAATATGCATCCAAAATTTATGATTCTTGCTTTCATAATGCCTCGTAAAAATTCTTTACTCACTCTTATGTATATCTTATCTTATTGCAATTATAAATTTAAGTGCTACTGATTAACAAACATGGCGACGGCTACTTTACAGTTTGTAAGGTAAAAGAACATTTTAGGTGTTTCGGAACTATCCCTGGTTTAGTGTAGTGGAACAGTTAATGAAACTCACTATAGTGTAAACGGCTATTTAACACTCAGGTAAAATAGCATTTTAGGTGTTTCACTACACCAGGAACTATCCTTGGTTTTAATGTAGTGGAACACTTAATGAATCTCACTATCGTGTAAAACAGTTGCTACCATTTTTGGTGTTTGAACTAAGAAATTTCACAGTGTATTACTTAGAGAAGTTTGGTTTTTATTCAATATTGAATATTTTCATATCTAATGAAATGCAGTTTGGCATCAAAGTCTATAGTTTGAGTAAAAAGTAAGATATTTTCTGAGCGTTTTTAGGTGCTTTTAATAACAGATACCTTTACTTTGTATAAATTTTTATTATTTAGACAGTCTAACATTTTTTATGTAAATGAAAAAGAAACAACAAATATCGTATGTTATGTTGTATGCTATGTTTAAGATTGCAAGAAAAACATAAATAGTAATAATTAGGAATAATCATTTCTAAGAACTTCGCTTAAAAAAGCTTCAAACCAATACTTGTTTGCTGTATTGTAGAAAATTTTAAAACTATCTTTGCGTTTAGAACATGAAAAAATTTTAACCATATTAATTTTTATAAACTTACAACTTGAATGTTTTCAAAGTCTGAAATTTAATAATTGATTTCTATTAAATTATAAAATTTGTTAAACAAATCCTAAATTTAGCACAAACTATTATATGTTTTTTTTTTCTTTTAAATTTTCTTGATTTTTAAAATTTCATAAATTTTACTTCTGTTTATTGTAATGGAAGACGTCACAATATTTGCTGACAATTATGTTGAATTCAATTTCATATATATAAAATGTTTTAAATT
>NC_092204.1:66971758-66976654 GCF_043381705.1 Parasteatoda tepidariorum | reverse complement strand
TATATATATATATATGAAATTGAAAATATATATGAATCTTTGAATCTATATATGAATCTTTGGAAAATATATATGAATATTTTCCAAAGATTTAAAAAAAAAGTAATGTTTTATTTCTTTTATACTTTTTTGATAGAAAAATATTCTAAGAAATAAACAGATAATTTTGTAAATTTAAGATATATTTATGATGCAATGTATTACCAGCATTTAGGTTGATAGTACTTTTCACTGTAATTTGATCAGTTGACACTAAGTATTGAAATTTGCATTTATGGAAATCATATTTTAATCAAGTTTAAATAAACAACGCATGCAATATTGTGATAACAAATATTAAAACAAAAGCTTTTTTTAATCTACCACTAATGTAACATTTATCGAAATTGAAACTGTTTTGAGGAATGTCATTCGAAAAAAAATTAGTATCGCAAATTTTAAATATTTATTTTAATTAAGTTTTCTATTTCTTTAATATTTGATGTAAACTCATTCAGATATTAGTAAATCCTGATGATACTTTTTCACGCAACTTTAAAAGAATCGTTGGTTATTTTCAGTCAAATCCTTTAAAAGTAATTGAAAACATACATACTACATTAGCAGCTCATGTTATTACAAAGCATTATGCAAATTGAAAATTTTTGTTCTCTTAGAAACATTTTCTTTGTGGAAATAAATCTTTTTCTATATCAGCATTGGCAGTTAAATTACTAAGGTTATATATTATTGTTTGTAAGATTACGCTGAATGAATGGAAATTTTAGAAGTGAATGGCAAAATTTGCTGTCAATTAAGAGAAATGAATGTCAAATTAAGAGAAGAAAGCGTTTTTATATTAAGGATAAACTCACCCCCTCAGGGTTTATTTTAGATTAAATAAACATCACTGAAACAAGGTTTATTTGGGCAGGTTTTTATATACTTTCTTTAACTCTTTAGAAGAAAAAGGCTGGTCTGATCTTTAAGTTTTTGACAAAAGTTAAGTTTCCCAAAATTTTTCTCATGAGAATTTGGGCAAAGCTAGAATGTAAAGCAGGCAAAAACAATATTTACAGTAAGAGCTAAAAAATTAGATTTTTTTCAAAGTTTTAGGCATGCTTTTATTTAATATTTAGGAAAACAGACTTGAAATATTAAAATTTCATTTAAGGTTTAAGGAGGCTTAAATAGTCAACCTTTCTATTCCAACCATATGAAAATTGAAATACCATGGAAATGCCTTAAGTTTGCCTGTTATGTAGGAAAAAATAAATTTAAAAAAAAATAATAACTCCATGATCCTACATAATTTAATAGCATACTTTTAATAATTTTGAACTGTAGTTTTTAGCTCTTTCTTACTTTTTTTAATCTTTCTTCTTTTTCGAAGTAACAAATTTTGTGATGGCTTTAGTTTTGTAATCGTGTTAAATCTGAATTCTGAAAAAAATTATTAATTTAAAATATTAAAAAATTTCTTAATTATCAATTCTTATGTTTAAATTCTTTTAGAAAAGTTCCATTAATTTAATTTTATTATTTGAATTTTAAGTTTTTTAATTTTTTAATTAATAATTTTAGTTTTTTAATTAAAATTTTAATTTTTAAAAAAAATTATTAAAACTTTATTCTGATAGAAACTTTTTGGATATGAGTTATTTTCTTAAATAAATTATGTTATTATTGATTTTATAGAAAATTATTCTTGCTTAATATATTATAAAACTTCTAAATTTAAATTCTACATTTAAAAAAATTCTTAAAAACTTAAACCGTTTAGAGAATTTCTTAAATTTAAATTCGCTTAAAAATCTTCTAAACCATTCTATTCTTTCAGAGGGCGTCTTTAAATTTAATATCTTTTAAAAAATAGGGATAGTGGGGGTTCACTCTACTAGCAGACGAGAGTAACAGCAGCCTTAACAAAAGTTCCAAATAAAAAGGGAAAATTTGTGAGACAAAATAAAAAAAAAGAGAGTATTATGTTGAATGAAAAATTTCTCATTAGCTGTTGAATAATTCAGGAGCGTTTATTAATTCAGAAATTCCTTGTCGATGTCTTTGCGGTCAACATTTAAAAATAAATGATGATATAATAGCGTGAAATTATAATTGCATTAGAATTTTTTTATTATTTTCAAGCAATCCCAAATTAAATTCTTTTCATTATATTATAGATCAGGTGAAATATTCATCTATTATTTTGGTACATAAATTGTTTGACAGTTTATCATTTGCCTTTATCTCACACTAATATATTACTATCATCTTTATTTATCGTAATCATAGATATCATCTCTATCTTTCTTATCTGCTTTCATCTATCTCTTAAAATTGAAACAATTATAGTAGTTTCAATTTTAAATTTCCTAAATAACATTGAATAATTCTGCTTTTCTTCGGAATAATTTGTTTTGTTTGTTGTAAGTGTTTCCACATTCGCATTTTCCATTTGAAATATACTGTAATTAGTTTTTAAATCTTGTATTTTTAAAATGACAAGAGTTAAGTGAAAAATGGAAAATGATCCTAAAATAATTATAGTATTTATTAAATTTTTTTAATTTATGATTAAGAAAAAAAGGTGTATGCAGATTAAATTTAGGGATTATATGTTCTTTTGCAATATCTTGGGTACAATTACTTTAAGTCTTAAAGTTTATAAGTATATAAATATCATATAAGTATTACATATTTCATATTTTATAATACTTATATTTATTTACTTATTACCCTATGATATTAATCTATTTTATAAGTTTTGCAAAATATGAAATCTGGCTTTAAATTATTTTGTTCAGAAAATATAGGGAAAATTTTTGTATATTTTAAATTTGGAATCAAATTTTTTAAACTCTCAAGAAAAAGCTTACAATGTGCTATTTAAATGATGATTATGCGTTATTAAACATCGTGGTAAATCATCGCTGACAATAATATCACCTTGAGTAAAACATCGCTGACAATAATATCACCATGAATGAAACATAGCTAATAACAATATCACCTTGAATAAACCATATCAAGGTAAAAATAATCACTTTGATTTTTAAAAAAAGTTAAATTTTTTAACTTGTAGATAAATTAGTAAAAATTAATAAAGGAACAAAAATGTTACAATTTTATTACCCTTATTCTGTTTTAGACGCTCCATTTGCCAAATTAATTGTTAATTAATTTGTAATTATTGTTAATTAAATTTAACAATATTCAAATCTTGCAGGATTTATTTGCTAATCATTTATAGACCTTGTTGTGCTTAGTGATAAAAATTGTAAATATTACTGCATAGTAAATATTACCGTGATTAATTCGTGATATATATTTATAGTACTTGTAATTATTTTTTAAGTATAGTGTTGATTTGTCAAATAAGTATTTTTGCTCATTATTTTATTATTATTTTAATATTTACTGAAAGTGATCTTTTAAAAATTGTTTTTTTATGGAATACCAGTTAGAGCTTTATAGTTATAGAAATACCTTTTTTAATGGAGCGTCTAAATGGAGCGTCCATCGAACCAGGGACCTGTGGTCTTATTCTGTTTTAGACGCTCCATTTACCAATCTAAAACTATACTCAGCGGCGCGACAGTCCTTGAGGGCCAAGGCCTACTGTGCCCATCTCAGTTTTCTTGACCTTGGGCTCTGGAGTGCAGGGGCAGATGTTCCGGTCAGGTGGTCAGCTGAACGCGGAACCCCCAGTGTTTAGTTCCCAAGCATGCTTGGTACTCATTTATCGACCCACTGAAGGGATGAAAGGTTAAGTCAACCTTGCCCGTATCGAGGATCGAACCAGGGACCTGTGGCACGACAGCACGAAGCGCAACCGCTCAGCCACCGGGCGCCCCATTTACCAATCACTCTGTATAATATATTTAGGCTTTTCATTTACGTTATTAACTTTATATTTCTAAATTCTCATCTGAACTCGACTGATTATTTCTCATTTACAATATTTATGCTATACATATTTATTTATTCTAATTTAATTTGCTTATCATTTAAATTACATGTTCTTCATTTTTTTTACACATTACATTCATTATTTCCTCTTTACACTTTCTTAATGACTTAGATACTGTAATTTGTTATGATGTTTTGGCAATGACCATGCTTATGTAAAAAGTTTTACATAAGCATGTAAGTTTTACATACTTTTCTCTTAGTTCTTCTATTTCATTGATATCATGAAAAAGGCGATGTTATTATAAATTATTAATTACAATTAAAAGTAAAAGTATCATCCAGATAAAGTATAATTTCATATATTTTAAAATATATTTATATAATACTATATTGCTTCTATTTAATTATAAAAGATATAAATTTAGAGCTATTTATTTTCATTCATATATGTTTTAATAATTTAGCTTAAATAAGTTGCTAAATAATTTTTCATATTCTGTAATTCATCATTATTAAGCAAAGAAAGCAAAGATTGAAATAAATGATATATTTTCTTTAACCAGGAAAAATTATGCTTCTATAAAGAATTCTAAAATTATTTATAACATTATTATAAAATGTATTATGTTAATTTATACTTTCTTATGATCTATCACTTTAAATAGAATATTCTATAAGAATTTATAGCGGGAAAAATTACTTATCACTAATAAAAGAGTAAGAAAAATTAATAAAGAATAAAATGCTTTTTAAAAAAGTTAAAAAAAAAGAAGCTGGAAAACATCAGCTCATACGACTATATCCGCAAAAAGGGATGCTTTCTATTATTATATGATTATAGTCAAATCAAAATCTATTAATACAATAGCGTTGGTAGCACCAAAAAATTGAAACAAAGCTGATGAGCAAATTTGTTTTACTGCCTTATAAAATTTTTTTTTCTTTTTTTAGTATTTTTAAAAACGCTTTTATTTATTAATAATTTTTAACGAAAACTTATAATAT
>NC_092204.1:66925520-66971711 GCF_043381705.1 Parasteatoda tepidariorum | reverse complement strand
ATATATATATATATTATAAGTTTTCGTTGTTTTTCTTTGTGATATGTTGATATGTCATGCCTCTTTTAAATAGCCGAGAGCTAATAAGTTTTTCTCACTCATTCAAATAAATTAATATCATAACGTAAAATAATTACTTGATTCTAAAACTGCAAATCAATGAATAATTTCCCAATAGGTTTATTTCTGTGAAAAGAATATTTTCAATGAACGGGAAAATATATTTTAGAATAAAGATTATTCAGTAGGAAAGATTAATGTTATTGCTTTCAAACATAAGATAAAAAAAACCCTTCTTAATTGTAAAGTATTGTAAATTAATTAAAAAGCTCCTTTGATCAATTATTAATTTCTGTAAAATAACTTTTTGTGCTGAAAAGGATTTGTATAGTAAGGAAGGAAATGATTTAAGTATCTTGGGTATCATCTAGTAAGCTTTTTAAAAGATGTAGCCACGTTGGCTCAATGTTTGAGACTGAAACTTTTATAGCTAGTGGCATTTACAGAAAACAAAATGTATATGGCTAGTGGCCTTTATAGATTTCAGCAGTAAGAGGTTCTTTGTTTATTTTCAAAGGCGTGAAATGATTAATTTTTAAAAGTTAATGTTTAATAAAGAACTAAAATACCTTGAATATATTAAATAATTAAAAAATTGAAATCTAAATATATATCAGTATTAATAATATTAGTTAGAAAATGTATTGCTCATTTAAACACATTAATAACTATATGTATTTTTTTTTATGTATTAGCTAGATATTCTTAAAATATTCAGATTTACACTTTTTAAAAAAAAAATTATTTATAATTTTAGTAACACCGCAGAATGACTTGACTTTATAACTAACTAATCAAAGTATGAAAATGATTGAAACAAATTTTAAGATAAAAACTTTAAAATAATAACTCAAAAAAGAAAAGAGCTAAAAGCAGCTAAGACCAAACTTGTCTTTTGTAAACTATTTAAATAAAAAAGTAAGAACTCACAAACAAGCAAAACGAAATTTTAAAGAAGCATATGTTAGAAAAAACAGCACTTCATTAAGGGACACACTGTCTGCTAACACATTGAAGCCTTTCTGTACTCAGTGCTTAAACAAAAAAAACAAAAACAAAAAGACTGACTGCGCCTCAAGGTCACATAGCGGAAAAACTAAAGAAATATGGTACTATATAAATGTATTGCGTTCTCTTATTTAGTTTTTAAATTTTGTAGCCTCGGGACATAGTCAGTTTTTGGTTTAACCACTGACTACAGAAAGGCTTCAATGTGTTAACAGACAGTGTGTCCCCTGATGAAGTGCTGTTTTTGCTAACATATGCTTCTTTAAAATTTCGTTTCGCTTGTTTGTGAGTTCTTACTTTTTTATTTCAATGGATTATATAACTAACTACAGAGAGTACTTGCAGAAAAATCAACGTCTTTCCCTCACTTTTACAATTTAGTTTTACTTTTATTCAATTTTAAAATACTAACATGCGATCAATGTTAATAGCTAAAGTATATGACCAGCTAAAGGTCAATTTTTCTTAATAACTAAAGCAAATGCAGCTTTGAAAAAAAATATAAAGAGGAAAAGGGTCTTCTAAACATTAGTCAACTTTCGAAGAGCTACATCCCATAAGAATATAACATATAATTATTATAAATATTAGCAAAGTATCATGAACTGAAATTAAAAATTTGTTTTGCCCACCCCTATGAAGATGGTTACCTATATTGTGAGATATCCTGCCTCCCGGTCTGTATTATGTTGTTTACTTTGCAAAAACAACCATTACTGTAGATTTTGGAGAATTCAATGCTCGCCTATTACACATATATTACATTTTTTTAATTGTGAATGCTTAGTATGTAGTGATCAAATTTAATTTATTAATGTTTAATTTTCACCAGAGGGGATTTTTTTAAATACCTTAAGTTCAAGGAAATATTTTTTCTGACTTCAGATATTAATTTATTTTGAATTTTAAAATCACATCCGGTATCCCACTTTACGTTGATAATCTAACTTTCTATAACTTTTTAGTTAGACTCAAACTTAGTTTTTCGTCATATTACGAGGCAAAAACCATTGGTTTAATTACTCATTCATTCGCGTACAACAAATACTTTGGTAAAAAAGTATAAAAAGTAACTTTAGTTAAGTATTCTAAACTAAATATTCGTTTTTGTGAGATATCATAACTTATTTAATTTGACTATTATTTTCAGGTAGGGCTTTTAAAAATTTTCAGTTGATTTCATAGCGTTTATTATGTGTGTTATATGTATGTTATTATGTGCATGTTATAAAAAGTTACTTTGATATTAATCATCCTTTTTCATCTATATTTCGTTTAAACTAAAACATATAGTTTATTGAAATCTTTAATTTATGTACTTATTTATGGTCAAATAATTTATTTTAGTTTTTAACAGTCTCTTTCTCTCCCCCCTTTATTTTATTAACTGTTCATAAAAAATTAAAAAAGGAACACAAAAATGATTTCTTAAACACTTTAACAACTCCATGAATACAAAAAGCTTCAATAAATTATAAAATTACTTTTCGATAATGCTTTTTATGGAATTTTTAAAGTATCGGCCAGAATATTTATAGATAAAATTTAGTATTCAGAGTTGAGGAAAAATATTATTTGATAATAACATACACGTTTCACAGAGAGGTAGAATATTGTGCATGATAGCATTAAATGCTGCTCCCAAATTGCATTCGTATAAAATATTTTAGATATCGTTAATAATAATTTTATTCGAGCTATTTTAGTAGTAATAATATTAGTAAATATAACACTAAAAAAAGACAATAGAATTTACTGGTTAATTTGATCAACTCAAAAACAATAAAAGTAATAATCATTCTTTTTTCATCAAGTTATAAACTTTTAGAGCTTTTTAGATTAGTTTTAATAATTTTTGTCAATAAAGAAATGAAAACATTAATATTAAATATAAACATTTTCGTTGCTGACTACACGAAATCACGTGACGAAATTCTCCCTACAGTTAGTGTCAATAAAACAGATCAAGTGATAGGGATGCATATTACATCCAACTATTTTTGCAGATAATATGGTATTTTTCCGTGACAATAACATATTGTTTATTGAAATAAACTTATTGCAAAGCTCCAAAGCAAAAATGGCTGCTAAAATAAGAGAAAACAACTTTGATCTATACCTATACCAAATAATCTTAGTTTAGTATATTTTAGCATCTCACTTCTAAATATTCACTTTAAAAATTATTTCTTTTAATCCAGTGGTTTATTTAGTGAAAATATATATTTTATTATAACATGTATTTTGATTTAAATTGTATGTTATTGATTTGAATTTTTTATTTTTATTGGGTATTTATCATCGCGTATATACATATCCAATAACAGCTTATTACTGGCTTATTATTGATGATTTGACTAGTTGCAAATAAATTGTAGTAACACTCTGGGCTTATAGATTACCTTTTTATGAATAATCTCGCCAGTTCTTCATTAAAATATATAGTTAAGATAAAATTATGTTAATAGATATATTTTGTTAACCAAAACACTGTTAAATTCTTGTTACAATGCTTTTCGATGGTCCAATGATAATAATATGCTAAGATACACCATTCTGAATATGCAAATTGACTCTGTATTCCCAAGGGTCAGACGCTTTTATGAAGCTGTAAAGGTTTTGATTCAAACTTGCCATTTAAATTAACCATTAATGGTGAATATTCCAGAAGAGAAAATTCTGGAAAATTACCATACCGTATGGTAATGAAATTTCTGGTTAGAAAAAACTTAATTCTGATTAATAAAACCAAAATATATGAAATTTAAACCAATCATTTGGTTACTTTCCGTTCATATGGTAATGAATTAAGGGAAATTTTGGTTTTCAAAATTATAGTTCTTATTACCCCACACGTTTAGTAAAAAAAAAATACAAAGCTAAAAATAAATTTAAAGAAATATTTCTATGCCACACTCTGAGATACCATGATAAAATTACCAAATTTTGTTACATTCACCAAACTTTATCATATATTATAAAACCATGTTTTACTATTTATTTTCACCAAAATCATTACAAAAGCGCTTATGGAGTTTTTTGATGTTCTCCTACAGTCAGAAACACAGAAATTTTACCATATTTTGGTAGCTCTGATCACTTTTTTTCTCGGTGTATTATAACCCGAAATGTTATTTGATTTCAATAAAAAAAATCGGAATCAAATTAAAGATCAAATTAAACTTAATTAACCTTTCATTAGACTAATTCGTGTGTATCAATAACAAAATGCCCAGACATCAAATAGTCATTACAATAGTTTCTTTAAATATTTAGTATTTTCTTGGAAGATAAGTTAACAAGAATAAGCATAAGTTTAGTTTTTTATTAAATTATTTATAAGAGATTGGTGTAAATCAAAATCAGAATTAATCTAATTACCTTTTAATAAACTCATTTATATCTATCAATAGCAATTCCTCTAAAAATGTTCGTTTTCTTTGAAGAAAAAATTGCTAGAGTAAACAAAAGTTCAGTTTTTTTTAAAAACATTATTTGACTATAATAAGAGATCGGAGCTAATATATAATTCAGAATTGACTTAATTAACATATTATTAAACTTATTTATGTCTTTCAGTAGCAAAATGTTCAGCCTCTAAATAAACATTGTTAAAACTCCAAATACCTTATAGAGAAGCTAACAGGAATTAACAAAAGTTTAATTATTTTAAATTATTTGACTTCAATAATGAAAAATTGAAGCTAATATTATTTGAAATTGACCCAATTAACCTTTTATTAAACTCATTCATATCTATCAGTAGCAAAATGTCCTTACATAAAATAATTAGTACTATAATTCTTTGACATATATAATATCCCTTTAAAGAAAAACTAACCAGAACAAAGTTTTCTAAATTATTTTTAAAATAATCCATTTAAAGGTTTAAAAATATTTTTTAATCCATCATTAAGCTTTCGATTTTTATTTTATGAATTCTATACAATATCACAATGTAAATAAAATGTTCCCTTGCTTAAAATTATATATTTTTCCTTTTCTAAGTGCGTATATTATTAAAAGCATTAAAATAAAGAAATTGTTCCTTCTTATATACTGTAAATATATCTGTCCCAATATCACCCTTTAGTATTAACATATATTTTTAAAACTCGGTCGGATAATATATATATATATATATATATATAGTTTTAATGAAATGAGCCAACTTTTTCAATTTATGTCCCGAGATCATTTTTACCTATTTCATTTCCACTTGTGGAAAAAATCCGAAATCTTTTAGAATGAAATTTGATATTTTAGAATCATCCGAATAAAATCAACAGGTGTGGTAAGGAATATCGTCTGAGAGAGAGAGAAAAGAATGTACCTTGAAAGATGCATCCCACCGCCGCTGCTAAAAGTAAGAGACACATGGAAAGAGTTGGTTGGGAAGCCAACATGCAGCCGTCCTTCTCACCCACGCGCCCGAACTGCTTTAACTTCATGTGCCGCCCCGGCAGACGATAGGGGCTGTCCGGATCGTTTGTGCGCGCCCTCAACACCCCCACTTAATCATCGGAAGAGAAGTGACCGTTCACGTCCACTTTCCAATCCACCCACTTCTCGAGTCGTCTGGGAGCAATTGTGTTTCTCGGATTTCTTTCGACAGAGGGTTTTTATTCTCACATTTAATGTTTTTCGTTTTTGTTCTTTTTCTTTATCTGTGAAAGTATTATTAGAATAGTACGTATCATTGTGCTTTTGCGCTTTTTGGAAAGGAAAGGTGGAATCGAAATTCATTTTATAAATAATAAATTGAATAAAACCAGTTTATTCGATTTGCTTTTGAAATAAATGTAAATTTAGTTTTGCTATTTTGATTTTTAGAAGTGTTTAATTTTTCTTTTAAAAAAATAATTTACATCTATGAAACGCATTTTTTTGCATAAAGGTAAAATTTTTGCACAGAAAGAAGGAAAGAAAAAAAAACTACCCTGAATAACTTTTGATAGTTCCTTTAAAAATATAACTTTTATAAAATTCGATTTTTCAAGAACTATTTGCTCGATTTCCCTCGAAGTTTGCATTTTCCCCTATATGTATGAATATATGTATAAATATATATTCTGCATAAATATGTTATATGTATGAATATGTATGAATATATGTATGCATATAAGTAAAAATACACATTCTTTAAAATGATGCAAAAATTGCATACCTAGCTATTAAATTTTTTTAGATTATTTTTAAATAAAGTAATAAAAAATGACTTTAGGTGCTTTTAATGGAATTACCTTTCGATAAACAAATTTTATAATTGTGTGCAAAATTTTTACAATTCGTTTAAACATTTCTCGAGATATGGGAAAATACGTAAAAAGTAAAATTAACATAAAGTGGCTCAAACTTTGGGCTGCTCTCATGATCAAACTATGGGGACCATATTTCACATATTGCGATTTCCTCCAATAATTTAGAGGTCAGAAATTCGATTTCGTTGAAAAAAAGAGATGTTTATTCAGAGAAATAAGTTTCTGTTTCTGGTTTCATAACTTAAAATATCGTTTGCACGAATTATCGTTAGCATATTTGAGGCCACATCCTCAAGCCATCAACATTGAGTTCTAAAATGTGAAGATTCGATCATTAGATCTCAGGTCATTCATAGTGTTCATTTTTTGCGCACTTTATTTATATTGTGAGCAGATTCATGAAAATAAGGTCATCAGATCAAAAGTTATACAGAGTGTTTTGATTTTGCTGACTGTAATTGTCATAATCTTTTTTGTTTTCTCTTTATTTTGGAAATTTGCTGCTTTCTTAATAACTCGTATAATTTAAACATGTTTCCTTTCAAATAGAACCGATACATTTGCCCGACATTTTGCTCAAAATAGATTTAAAAAAATTTGTCTTTGATTGAAACGACTTAAGAACATTAAATGAGTTAAAAATGACTTATGAATATTACGACTTAAGAATATTAAAAACACGCCCATGCCACGTCTACAGAATAAAAACATACTTACTTTTGTACAAGAAGCATTTAGGAAGTAAATATCTTTATACGTTTTTTTTTAAGTTTCATTATAAATAGTAGATAAATATTTCAGCATCGTAAATAAAAACTGTTGGTAATTTTTTTTCCACGTAGTGACCACCGAAAGTGATGCATTAGTCTCGCAAGAAAACAATTTTCAATAAAACACCCTCATCCACTATGGCTTAGAGATAGAGAGTTCGCCTTCCAATAAGGTGAACTGGGCTCGAATCCCAGGGATGGCTGGTAGATACGAATTCAGCATCCAGCTCTCACCCACCACAGCGCTAACGTGAAATATTTTCAGGGGTAGACAGATTGTGTGTTAAAGTTTCCTTGCAGTCAGGCTAACTATGGGAGGGTCTCGTGGTCTTCCTCGTCATGTAACGCAAATGCGTGTTAGTTTTATCCAAAAGTCCTCCACGAAGGCAAAATTTCTCCCAATACGTGATCCAAGAGTTTCCTTGTCTTCTGGATTGGTTTTAAAATTACAAGACTACGTGTTTGAACATTAGTAGTCGTAAACCCAAAAATTGGGTCAGCTGTTCAACGACGGTTATAAAATAAAATAAAACACCCTAGTGAAAATCGGGGCTATCAATTTTTGCGTTATTTCTTTCAGAGCCGCCTCGACAAACGTAAGAAGAGTATAAAGCTGAATGTGAAAGAGTATAAACCTGATGGGATAAGTACAGGGTTGCTCAGGCAAATCTGTCCTACTTTTTGTTATTTTTTAATCAACTGCACTGGAGGTCCAAGATGACACTTCTCCGCTCTAAAGTTCCCAATTCTCAAAACCGCTGAAAATGTAACTGTATGCATTGGCAATCAGTATATAGCCTTCATCTTGCGTATAAAACAAGAGCAGGTCTGGCTATCAGGCAAATTTTGTTTCCTTTTATTGTTTCAGAGTGCGCTACCATGAAAACAGCATCGCTAAAAATGTTTAGTTCCTTTCATTTCAAAAGAGACAGAAGCTCATGAATTCTAAAGAGAATGAAATATCAGATTAAAGTTTGCTAATTATTGAAGCTTGCTACAGTCATTGGTTTACTATTACTTTGTAGCGGCAATGACTCGCATTTATCCCACCATCTCCGCTTAGAGTTCTCCCACCGCATTAAAATTGAAACAAAATTCAAACTACTTTAAAACTTAATTATTTTACTTTAAAAAGTAATAATTTACTTTTAATATTTTTTTGTGCAATAAATATTTTTTATTCCCTTTATAAATAATAATAATCCTTAGCTAAACTTTGAATATAGTTATCGCAAGATAGTGAGTTATCTTTTCATATTAAAAAGAAAATAATCATTTCAATATGGTAAATGTATACTATGCTTCAATTCAGTATCTTTTCTAAATGTCTTTTTATTGCAATTACGATTTTCATTATCTCAAGTCAAAAAATATTAATGATTATAATTAACTCAATATCTCTTCAGAATAGTGTTTTTTATTTCTTATTAAAATAATTTTTTTTGTGATTAGACTAAGAAAATGCACATTTATAAATCCTGCGAGGAAGTGCACTTAAGTTTATGTACGCTCCTAGCCAGCTTGTTCTTCGGATATATTTTCAGTCCAGCTTCTTATGCATTCTGATAATCTTTTCAAAATGATGTTTAAAAATATGCGACAGATGTATCCCGTAAAACCTTCGATTCCTAAACATTTTGTTTAATTTCTGTACTGTGCACAAAATAATAAAAGACCATTTGGAATGACTTTTAATCTAATGACCAGATCATCACTTTTTAGGATTCAATCTTAAAGACTCGAATGGGTGATCTCAAATATTCTAATTAATTAGGGCGGATGATTTTTTAAATTACGAAATTAGACTAGAAAACGTTCTTTCTCTGAATAAACATTCCTTTTATTCGTTGGATCTAGAGTTTTGGACCCCAATATATAGGGCCGCAATTCGAACTATGGTCACAATAGTTTCGTCAGGTGTGTGGTCCCAAATTTGTACCTTTTAACGCTTTTTTTTCTTTTTTTTTATTGCGAATTTTGCTTACATCTCGAGAAATTTTTTAAGCGAGTTATAATATTTTTACACAGTTATAAAATTTATTTATACAAAAATAATTCCATGCAAAAAATAACTTTTAGTAAATATTTACTACTTTATATTATTCTATTTAAAAAAAAGTCGGAAACACTTTGAATTGTTAGGTATAAAATATTTTATTTCATTTCAAAAAATGTAATTGTTCAAAACTTGAGAAAATCGAAGGAAGAAGCTGATAAAAATCATACTAACATAGTAGATAAAAATGAAAGCTGCATTTTATGTTAAATAAAAAAAAGAAATCAGTTCAATTTCCGTTGCCCGGGCGAAAAAAGAAATCTTGCGAGTTTTGTGAGCATACGCGCATTACTGCTTTAGATAATAAGATATTTATGCTCTCTTTTATTACCAAGTTTTAATAATAATTATTATTTTTGGTCATCGTTCTTAAATACAAATACACATTTTAAAAATAATAATCATTAGATTGCAAAAGAACGTTTCATTTACCAATATAGCTGATAAGTGTTCAGTTTGATTAATTCGAAATTGAAAATTTGTTTTCTTTGAACTATTTGAATACATAGTACTTAACAACAAAGCACATTTTATAACTAATTCAAAACGATGCCCTTTTTATTGAGTCCTAGAACTGAAGGAGCAAACATGGAAAAGAAAAAAACCTACTCCTTTCAATTGCGCAGTATATATATATTTTATTATTTTTTTTATTTTATAACCGTCGTCGAACATTGGACCCAATTTTAACTCCGCAGCTTTGTAATTTTGAACGCAATCCAGAAGACAAGGGAACTTCTGTATCAAATATTGGAGACATTTGCTTTCGTGGAGGATTTTTCTAATGGAACTAACCCTTCTCCTATGGTGAGAAAACCACGAAAACCTTATACGGGTAGCCTGATGGCAAGTGGACTCTAATCCACGATCCTTAGACAACTTAGGATATTTTACATCAGCATTGTGGTTTTTTCGAGCCGGGGGAAGGATTCGAATCAATCAGTCATCAGTGTTATTCGAACCTGGCACACTTCATTGGGAAGTGAGCTTTCAATCCCTTTAGCCTCCACAGCTCAATTGTTCAGCATAAAGCGATTCTTACACATTGTTTTTGCTTATCTATTGATTATTGCTTAGAGGCTGTGAAATCTCGAAATAATAATTTCTTCTAATTTTAATTTCTCTCTGGTCCTCCCTTGTTGTAGACTAGTTTATTATGAAAGTAATATAAATGTTAAGGTTAGTTTGATTTAAATGCAATATGTATGTTCACAATTTTTTCCAGTGATATAATACAATCGATAACATAAAAACAAATTTTTAAAGTTTGTTCTTTTCCTATAAAAACTTCGTGATAATAAATTAAAAATAATTGATGATATAATAAATAATTATGATCATATAAAATAACCATTTAAAAAACTTAATGTTTTAAATAGTTACTCTTATTTACCTTATACTTATGGGTGGTACAATATTTGGATCAGAATGTCATAATCATGTTAAGCATCTTAAACAAGAGGTTAACTATTAAATTTAGTTACCTCGTCCCCTAACTATTAATTCTGCGTAATGGGTAACTGCGGAAAAATATAACATATAAGACCTGGGATTGATAGCTGTTAAACCACATATACTATTCGCAAGTAAAAATACAAAGAAATTTAAACTAAATCAATGAATTTTGATGATGCATATTTTAATTCTTAAATAGATATGTTTTTAAAATACTAAGAAGCTATAGAGATGGTTTAATTCTAATTGCGAAAATTTTTATAAGTAATTTTCCTTATATTATTTCCACTATAAAAAGGAAAGTTTATTTCAGTTCATAGTTTCAATAATTTATTCTTATTACTTTTATTCGTTAAAATTAATTTCTGATTTAGTAGAATTCTGTAATTATTCTACTTAGCAAATAATTAAAAAAGAGTTTTATAAAATAAATAGAGGATAAATACTATAAAATTAAATAATGTTTGTAGTAATTTAAAAATATTTATAATACACTGCAGTTTTAAGTATATTTATAAATATTATATACTATTTTGTTATTATATATAATATCATATGGTATATTATTATTATTTGAGATGGTAACAAAAATCCTGAGCAGCTTAAAAGGAACTCTTTTATGTGTACATCAAAATAAATTTTAATTTGTAAACATATTTTGAACTCAATAAAATCAAACCAATCACGGTATCATATTCAATACGAATAATTCGTACTCTGAATTTGAAGTTAATCTGTTTTCTAGATTTTCAATTTCGTTTTCTCAGAATAATGAATTTCAATTTAATACAATATCTATAAAAGTTATATTAAATAAATATTCTTGGAAATTTAATTCAGTGTATCGAAGAATCAAAAGAAGCTCCCTGTTTCAGAATCAGACGAAGATTCTTCTAAATAATCTCTTCTGGTGAAGAATCTTTTAAATAATCTCCGACTAAATTTAAACGCCAAACTAGTTTATTCAAAAATGCTTTCAATGTCTGTCACACGGAAAACAATTATATATCGCCAATTTCCCAACTGGCACCTGAATCGAGGGTATTGCCTCTGCTCGATGACAGTTCATGAAAGTCAAATTCTGTGTTTCAAAACTTTTCGTTAAGTGATTTAAAGTTTAAATGCAGATAGTTGGGGATTTTCATTCTGTTGCGAGCAAAAATGGATTGAAAATATCAGTTGCTAAAATTTAGCAAATAATTCGCTAAACATAAATATTTTTTTTTCTTTTTGCCTTAAAAACATTAAAATAAAATATTTTGTAAAATATTTGGTAGAAATATTTGCAATAATTTTAATCGTATGATTTAATTATATTATCGAATTTATTAAATTAACTTTCAGAAAAATTAGTTCAGCTTGAAATCGTAGTACAATTATTACAATAATTCAGCTGTATAATAATTTAATACAATCTAAATTTTGTATTGAATAAGTTTTCTGTTCTTATTGAACCACATTATAGAGTAATCAAATTTAGTAATTACGATATCGTGATTTAACTTGGACCCATCTTAATGTTGTAGAAAATCAGAGCAATATTATGATTCACACGCTCTAAAACTTCTAACAGTATAGTGTACACTTTCAGAAAAATTCATTCAACACTAAATTGGTCACGTATTGGCTATTCTAATATGATTCCTATAATTTCACTCCGGGGTTCCCGCCCAAACCACTCAAGTTTGTTGTTTATCTCTCTTTTTAAATGCCCCACGTAAAGACACGGTTCCCAGTAGAACACCGAAGTCTAGCATCCCTGGCTGCCCTCAGTAAGGGGGTGGGTGACTACTTTGATCAGCTTGCGTGGGGGGCGAGGGTGCACGGTATCGGTTCTCGTTAAACTTTTCTGTCGTAAAATGCTCAACTTCGTATACAGGTCGTCAGGTTGTCAAGGTGGGAAAGCTATCCGCCTGCAGATATGTCTTTGGATCATCATCAGGAATGTTTCTCAGACCGTCGAAATAAAGTACCTACCAACTTCGATTATTACCGACAAATCTTATTATGGGACTAATCTGAACACTTAATAAGGTATTAAGGTTGCGTTAATAATGTATAAACTACGTTGACGTTCAAGTTGAGCCACGGTATTGAGTAATCGAGGTTAAGAAATTAGATAACATTTTTCACCATATTAAAACTACAGAAAATTGTAACTATTTTATGATTCCACACTTTCCGTTAAGTGAAGAATCTTCTAAATAATATCTTTTGGGGGAAAATCTCTTATATGATCTTTGAATAATGTCGAAGGTTCGACTTGTTTATTTGAAAAGTTTTCCAAGACTGAAGTACCAAAAACAACTATACATTACCAATTTCTCAACTGGAACCTGGTTCGAGAGCATTTTTCTGATCAAAGATATTTCATAAAAGTCAATTCATGATTTATTTCATGAAAGTGTTTAAGCACTTAAGTACTTCTTTATGAAAAGCAGATCATGGGAGAATAAAAATAAATTGATCATAATAGTTCTGTATCACTTAAATAGTAGTTAAGAGTAATTATTCATTCATACTAACTAGCTCCGCACTCTGTTCGCTACGCTCACCTAACCACCGTGATTGCTTTTCATTCATCCTTGAAGATCAAGGGAAAACAAAAAATTTATGTTCATTTTTGCAAAAATTACGATTTGATCACTACCTGCTGGTAAAATTTTGGCGATCAAAGCATTCAAGATCGTTAACTTCTCTTCCCCGAAAGTATTTACTCAGCGAAGATGAGCCGTGTTGTGAAAAAATGATTCCTGTTCGTGCCCAAAATCGTATTATCTTCTTCTCAGAATTAACTTTAATGAACGTTTGAAGTGTTTTTAAAAAAAATAATAAAATAAACTTGAAATAAATGCATTTAGAAATAGGGATTACGCAACAAAATAAACAATAATAGATAAATGAGGAGAAATTTTGCTTGTTAACAACTATACGTAACTGTAATCTTATATCATTGCGCATTGGAAAGAGCTTTTATTCCTCTTCAGTTTTTAAATTTTTATTTTCATTTAGTTATGCATTGGAAGTTGTACTAGTTTATATGATGCAGGTAAACTCATAGCAGTTTATGTGAAAATTTTAGCTGCAGTAGTAATGATTTTTGGCACATTGCGCTTCTTAATGAAATAAGGATTCATTCCAGGGATTTGAACAAAATTATTTCTAGAAAAGAATTGTTGCTTTATTTTTTCGAAAAAATATGAGATACATTAGGGACATAAAGATATCGAAATCATAAAGTAAAAAGATACTCCTTTAAAGCAATGTAAAGATGCATTATCTCTAACATGAAAACCCTTCATCGACGGTCGGTCCGAGGGGCGAAACCCCCCTGCCCCCAAAGCCAATAATTCGAAATTAAAAGTAGTTAAATTGTTCCAAACGGACAGTTAGGTGCATGGAAAGCAAGAGATCCATAGTTGGCGACTTATCGCAAGATAAAATAGCCAAGAACAAAGCCGACTCCCCATAATAGATATTAAATTTGAAATAATTTGTCTGCAGTTTAATCACCACAAACACCGTGAGAATTAATATAACCCAATAGCTGAAGCATTTTTGGGGTAAGAAGACTATAGTAATTTAAATAAAGAGTCATAAATAGGTTTTGATGTTCGATTTAGTCGCGACAATGAATTAATGAACTTTACATTTGTATTGAATTCAAAAGTTAGTGGCTACATTGATTGTTAAGAAGAGAGTAAAATATTTAGATCTTCTTTTTATAAAATGTAATAAAAATTAAATAATTGGTTTAATTTAATTAAAATTAGATTTAGAAAGATTTAAAAAAAGAGAAATTCATGAAATTAAAGAAAGTTTAAAAGCTAGGAAATATGTAATGCCTACTCACCTGCTAATTCGTTTTTTTAAGTCAGGCTCGAGCTTATGAAATAAAAGTCGCGCGATAGAAGAATTTTTGTGTAACAATGGGTATTAATAATTGGTAGTGGTGAATAAATTTTATTTAAGGAAAAAATTTGCAAAAAAGGACATTGAAAATTACGAAAATTTTTAAACAAACAAGAATTTTATAAAAAAATGCTTTAGCAAAAATTGAAAAAACACTTGTTAAAGTTATAATTTAAAATGGTCTATCAGGACGTTAAATTTCAACTCTGAAATTGCATTTCAGGAAAAAAAAATATCGTTCAACATGCTTTCTTCCCCACAAGTTTAAGAGTTATTAATTTAGGAACTAATAGTCAAATAATATTTTTTTTTACTCCATTGTGTGATTTTCTGCACACATTCGTAATTTCACGTTTTTTTTGCAAAGGAAATTGTTACGTCTAACAAAAATAATTGAGGAAAAAATTCGCAAAACAGCACTTGAAATTGTAATAACTTTCGATCAAATTAGAAATTCGAAAAAAAAGCTCTCCGTTAAACTCATAAACAATTTAACTCTTTTGAAATTCCAATTTTCAACTCTTCAATTGCATACTTGTGGCGTGGCCTGTTGAGCGTTTCGTGTGGTATTTTTGCTAACAAGTTTAACGGCTAATAATTGTTGAACAGATTGTCAAATGTAAATTTCATATATATATATATATATATATATGAAATTCACATTTGACAATCTGTTCAACAATTATTAGCCGTTAAACTTGTTAGCAAAAATACCACACGAAACGNTATATATATAACTTTCTTTTATCAGACCTAGGACTGAAAAAGAAATGGCGCATCGACTGTAAGCACTAGCGTCTATTCATTTTATTTTATTTCTAATAAATAATTGTCTGTCTAAATATTGACCATATTTTCTTATTGAATATTTTAGTTTGGCTTAGTTACCAGAACATGTTTAGTTTAGCTTTATTTTAGTAAGCAGAAAAACAAAAGTAATAAATATAACACGCTTATTTTAGCTTGTGCTTTTGCTCCTAGTTGAGTTTCCTGGCAAGAAATTCTGATAGCAAGATTTCGTATTTTTCCTTCAAAATGTTTTTAAAAAAATTTTTCTTTAAATTTATTTATTTCGAATAAAAAAATTTCGAGAAATGTTTGAGGCTCTTTGACAGCAACTATTTTCTTTGGGTTTTATGAAATGTATTGTTTCTTTGACTTCTGTTGCACTATATATATACTTCTGTTGCAATTCTATACGATTAGGAACTCAATCAATCTTGTTTTTTGTTAAGATTAAAGACATATTTTTCATTCTTCAAAAAAAGTTTCTTCTCTGGCAAATTTGGGGAGGGTAATTTATTTTTCATTGAGATATGGTAATTTAAATGAGAAAGCAACATGGTCTTGAATCAGTAACAGAAAGTTCATAAGTTACAGTGTCTAAAAAAATTGTGAATCTTTTGAAAAATAAATAAAACAGAACTTGAGGTGGAGATAAAAATACATACTTCGTTGAAGTTAGCGGCGATCTGCATATGATATCAATCATGCATTATTTTAATCATCAAGTTTAAAAATTAGTTACAAAACACTGCTGACTTGAAAAACTGTAATAATNAAGAGTAAAACTAATTTCAATTTGGGAAGTCCCCATCCCCGAATTAGACCAGATCAAATTATTTGTACAAATACAAAAAATAATAATAATAATGATAATAATAATAATAATAAAAGTAATAATAATAATAATAATAATAATAAAAAAATAATAATAAAAATAACAATAATAGTAATAATAATAGTAATAATAATAATAATAATAAAAATAATAATAATGAAAAAATAATAATAATAATAATAATAATAATAATAATAAATATGTAAATAAAATTGATACATACTAAACCTTTCGACCTGAATTAATTGCAGGGACGTCTGCTAATTTTAATTTAGATCACGCCTTTTCATTGCAGCTAATAGCGATAATTTTAAATCACTTGTTCTAAAGTTCTTCTCAGTTAGCAGTGCCATCTGATCAAGAACTTAGCAATTATTTTTAAAATTCGGAAGAAAATTGCAATTTACTAAGGAGAACACTTGTTCGTTCTTGTTTTTTTACATTGTTTTTATAAATCTCTAAAAATAATTACTTACTCTTGCTACTGTCGGAGTAAGACTGAAAGCGAATTAAATATTACTTTAGACGGTATTTTTTGATGGATTCAAGCTCAAACAAGCTATCAAAATTTTAAAAAAAAACTTAGTTAAACAAAAGTAAAGTTTAAACAAAACTACTTTTTCTATAACCGTAGTTGAACAGCCGACCCAATTTTTGGGTTTATGTCTACTAATGTTCAACTCCGTAGCCTTGTAATTTTGAACTCAATCCAGAAGACAAGGAAACTCTTGGATCAAGTATTGGGAGGAGTTTGCCTTCGTGGAGGACGTTTTTGATTAAACTAACCCGAATTTGCTTTACAGGGAGAGGAAGACCACGAAAACCTCCCACATTTAACTTGACAACAGAGGGACTCTAACCCATTATCCTTTTACGACTGAGGATACTTTATTTCAACACTATGGCCGGTGCTAGCCGGATGCGGAATTCATATCGACCAGCCATCGCTGGGATTCAAACCCAGTACACTACATTGGAAGACGAAGACTCTATCTCCTGAGCCATCGCGGCTCTCTTACCTTACTACTTAATAGACATTTGCGTTATTTTTCTCTCTTTGTTATCGGTAAAGCCTTCTTATTTTTCCAGTTAAAATACCTCGGTTAGCAGAACTTATTTATTACTTTTTTCCAAAATGTAAGGATACTTATTAATTGTGATTTTTTTAAAATTACTATACATTTTACTTAAAATTTTCTTAGTATTATTTCTAAGTATTATTATTTTTTCTTGGTACTTCTACATAGAGTTCACAGAGGTTACAGGTATATTAATTATATCGTTTCAGTATTAACAAATTGCTGTTTTGAATTTACATAAACTTAATAACGGCAATAAATGTATTCTGCTCAATTTGAATAAGCTTTTTTGAATAAGCAATTAAGCTTTTTTTGAATAAGCAATTTTTAAAAAAAAAAAAATTTTTTTTAATAAGTTCTATTTTTGTTTTCGTGTATGTGTAGGCGGAATTTTGCAATCAAAATTTTGACAGCTTTCTGACTAGCAGGAGCACCTGAATGTTTACAAGAGCTCATATTTATGCAAATTTTAATGATTTTCTGATCAAAGGTTTTTCGTTACTTTAGGGCGGAACAAAAGTTTTCGTTCTTCAAATACTTCCAACCAGTTATTTAATTTTATTTGGAATTCTGTTTTACTCTTATAAGACTTTCAAACATTACAAGCAGAGCATTGTCTTATTATTGCAAAAAAATTATGATCAGTCAAATTTTTCACCATTTTCTGATAAGCTATAATATTCATATTTTATTGGAAGTTAGGTGTTGAATAGAAATACAAGTATCAATCATTTACTGACTATTAAAAGCAGAGTTTTTCAGATTATTGCCAACAGAACTCATCATCAATCTTAACGTTTAGGATTTTCCAAGTAGTTGGATAATTTAAAGTGGTACGAAAGTTTTTTGTTCAATAGAAATTTAAGTTCATATAATTTTCTAAATAATGCGAGCAAAATTTAGTCCTCTTTTTAACATAAATTATTTAACAGACACAATACTTAGAAAAGTTGATTTAAATTTAGGCAATTATTTTATTTTTATCAGACTTAAACCTTGAAAAAAAATAGGGTCAAAATTACCAGAATATGATAAATTTTGCCATACTTCTGGCTGTAAGGGAACATCAAAAACTCAGCAATTTTTATTGAAGTGCTTTAGTAATGTTTTTGGTAAAATTCACAATAAAATATAGTTTCATAGTGTGATAAAATTTGGTAAATAGGGTGAGATTGGGTACTTTTATCATGATGCCTTAAAGCCTGACATAAAAAACATTCATTTATTTGAATTTACTTTTTATTTTCTTTATTTTTTACTAAATGTAAGGTATCGATAATTTTGAAAACAAGAATTCTCGTTAAACAGTAATCATATGAATAGAAAATTTGCCAAATAAATGGTTTAAATGTCGTATATTTTGTTGTTCTTGTTAACCAGAATTGAGGTTTTTTGCTAGAAATGTCATTACCATGCAGAACGGTAATTTTACCAAAACTTTTTCATCAGTGAAACTAAGCAAAGAGCTAAAAAAGTTTTTTAATTGGTGATAGAATTGAAAAACTAACGTCTACTTTTTTGTTTTTGATTAATAATAATCTTATCTTACTTTTAACAAACAATTACTTTTCTTAAATTCTTACTTTTAGCAAACAATTATCCTACTTTTTACAGACCATGTACTTGTCAGGAAATAAGCATTGTGTACTTACTAAAAATGAGTACACAATGCTCATATCCTGATAAGTACACAATGCTTATTTCTTGACATGGAACGAAGTGAANTTATATTTTATTTTATAGCCGTCGTTGAACAGCCGACCCAATTTTTGGGTTTATGTCCACTAACATTCAACTCCGTAGCCTTATAATTTTTTACTCAATCCAGAAGACAAGGAAACTCTTGGATCATGTATTGGGAGGAGTTTGCTTTCGTGGATGATGTTTTTGATTGAATTAACCCGAATTTGCGTTACAGGGAGGGGAAGACAACGAGAGCCTCATTCGGTTAGTTTGACAACAAAGGGACTCTAACCCATTATCCTTTTACGACTGAAGATACTTTATGTCAACACTATGGCCGGTGCGAGCCGGATGCAGAATTCATATTGACCAGTCATCGCTGGGATTCAAACCCAGGTCACTTCATTGAAAGGCGAAGACTCTATGCCCTGAGCCATCGCGGCTCTAGTTTTGTTACCTTACTACTTAATAGACATTTGCGTTATTTTTCTCTCTTTGTTATCGGTAAAGCCTTCTTATTTTTCCAGTTAAATACTTTGGTTAGCACAATTTGTTTATTACTTTTATTCCAAAATGTAAAGATACTTATTAATTGTGATTTTTTAAAATTACTATGCATTTTACTACAAATTCACTTAGATAAACTTTCAGCGTTTTTATTTTTTCTTTGGTACTTTTACATGGAGGTATGTTTTTCATGTATATTCATTATATCGTTTCAGTATTAAAAAATGGCTGATTTGAATTTGCATAAACTTAATTATGGCAATAAATGTATGCTTCTAATTTTGAATAAGCTTTTTTCAATAAGCAATTAAGATTCTTTTGAATAAGCAACTTTTTTTTTAATTTTATCTTTTTTAATAAGTTCTATTTTCGTTTTCGAGCATGTGTAGGTGGAATCGTGCAACCAAAATTTTGACTGCTTTCTGACTAGCTGGAGCACCTGAATGTTTACGAGAGCTCATATTTATGCAAGTTTTAATGATTTTCTGATCAAAGTTTTTTCGTTACTTTAGGGCGGAACAAAAGTTTTCGTTCTTCAAATACTTCCAACCAGTTATTTAATTTTATTTGGAATTCTGTTTTACTCTTATAAGACTTTCAAACATTACAAGCAGAGCATTGTCTTATTATTGCAAAAAAATTATGATCAGTCAAATTTTTCACCATTTTCTGATAAGCTATAATATTCATATTTTATTGGAAGTTAGGTGTTGAATAGAAATACAAGTATCAATCATTTACTGACTATTAAAAGCAGAGTTTTTCAGATTATTGCCAACAGAACTCATCATCAATCTTAACGTTTAGGATTTTCCAAGTAGTTGGATAATTTAAAGTGGTACGAAAGTTTTTTGTTCAATAGAAATTTAAGTTCATATAATTTTCTAAATAATGCGAGCAAAATTTAGTCCTCTTTTTAACATAAATTATTTAACAGACACAATACTTAGAAAAGTTGATTTAAATTTAGGCAATTATTTTATTTTTATCAGACTTAAACCTTGAAAAAAAATAGGGTCAAAATTACCAGAATATGATAAATTTTGCCATACTTCTGGCTGTAAGGGAACATCAAAAACTCAGCAATTTTTATTGAAGTGCTTTAGTAATGTTTTTGGTAAAATTCACAATAAAATATAGTTTCATAGTGTGATAAAATTTGGTAAATAGGGTGAGATTGGGTACTTTTATCATGATGCCTTAAAGCCTGACATAAAAAACATTCATTTATTTGAATTTACTTTTTATTTTCTTTATTTTTTACTAAATGTAAGGTATCGATAATTTTGAAAACAAGAATTCTCGTTAAACAGTAATCATATGAATAGAAAATTTGCCAAATGAATGATTTAAATGCCGTATATTTTGTTGTTCTTGTTAACCAGAATTGTGGTTTTTTGCTAGAAATGTAGAAATGTCATTACCATGCAGAACGGTAATTTTACCAAAACATTTTCCTCAGTGAAACTAAGCAAAAAGCTTAAAAAAGTTTTTTAATTGGTGGTAGAATTGAAAAACTAACGTCTACTTTTTTGTTTTTGATTGATAATAATTTTATCGTACTTTTAACAAACAATTACTTTTCTTATATTCTTACTTTTAGCAAACAATTATCCTACTTTTTATAGACCATGTACTTGTCAGGAAATAAGCATTGTGTACTTACTAAGAAATTAATGCTTATTGCCTGATAAGTACACAATACGCTATTTCTTGACATGGAACGATGTAAATTCATACTTGTTTATTATTTGAATAAACTCTTTATTTTAAAAGTATTATAAAATACTTGTAATAGTAAAATTCAACGAAAAAACAATTATATTCTTAACTTTTTTAATTGGCAAAGAAAAAAAAATCTCAAATTATTCCAATTTACTCTAAGTATGTGTTCGTGCCATATCAGTGTCTTAATTTCATTTTCCATTTTTTAAACTAAATTGCTGATGTTGACAAGTCATTTTTTTGTACCTCAGTATCATTTTGTCGGGTTTTTTTTAATTTAACAGGTTTGACTGTTTTATTATAAGAGGTTTTTGAATTGTCTTTGAAGTTCACATTTTCATAATTGCATGCATTTACAGTCAATATCCTTTTTTTCACTAATTAATTATTCTCTTTGTACATATATTGTTCATATAAACTTCATAATTTTGTTTATTAAAAGAAAAGAGTTTAAAAGAATCTGTCAATTCGTTTCATAAAGAACAAGTTAGCTATGACGTAAATTTTATACTAACGTATGCCAGGCTAATTGTGTTGCAGTGATGCAACACAATTAACCTGGCTATTAAAATAACTATTAAAATAAGTGTTACTTCAAAAATACTTGAAATAAGTTGGTATTTTCTTATCTTAGCTACTACTTAAATTTTCATAGTACCGTGGTTATAAATCAAAATTAGAATCTTTATAACACTAATATAACATGATTGACTGCCATGCATTATTTTCCAAAGGTAAAAATTCAGATTCATATATTTTTGCAGCCAGTTTTTACGTTTATTTATTAAACAAAAAGGAAGTTTTCTAGACACGCTACAGTGTTTGATTTAGCATTTAATTTATTTAATGCAATATATGTAAAGAAGAAAGTGTTTAGTAAATATTGATGTTTATTACTTTCATTATGTCGTATGGAAATCTCTGTAGCTATAATTATTTAGAAATAAAACGTTATTAAACCAAAATAACTGAAACAATAATGTGTAAACTCTTTGACGTCGAATGTTTGTCTAAACTTTCAAGTCTTTAATTCATATGCTGCATATATCTTAAATGATGTAGTTTAAAACTTAAAGAATTGTTTTTGTTGACTTATTTAAACATCGAAATGTTATTTTCTTTTAAATCTTCTTAAAATTTTAACAATATAAATTCCTTTTTAAAAATTCCTTTTCCGAAGACGAAGCAGTCATACATACTTTTACAACCTTTCAAAAGTGTTTCAAATAATAAAAATGCGACATTCTTATTATGTAATGCTGAATTTACTGACCAATCATTTTTATTAAGCTACTTGTTTCAGTGAATTTTAAGTTTATTTTTTTTTTAGTGCAAATAAAAAATAAAAGAAAACTTGTCATGCCTAACTTTTTTTTTCTTTTGAAGGGAATTGCGGTTTCAGTAGAATCAATAAATGATCAGTGGTTTACGGATCACGGGTAGAAGACATTTTATTTAAGCCCATATTTAATGCATCCATAGAAATCAACAGATCAGATTCTGTGTTACGTAAGTACATTGATATATTACATTTTGTGAAGCAAAAATAATTAAAATCATTAAACATCAATGAACTTAAACTGTTTTAAATAACTATTGATAATCTTTCTGCCCTCAATTTCCACAAAAGGATTTTAGTAAAGTTTAAATAATGTAAAATGCAAGACCTTTGGACAATAAAAAATCAATCATTTCTGCAACAGTTTATTGTGGGTCAGGGGAATGGTTAATGAGGAATAAGCCTCCTCAATTTCGTGACCACCGATATGGTGGTGGCAATGTAACCTGCATTGCGTACTAACCGCCTTTACTTTCACGACAAGCTGGTACACGTTGATCTGAAGCTACGTTGGCTACCTGGGTTTGAACCCAGTACTTCATAATGACGGCGTATAGAGCGTTAACCATAACAGTTCCTTCATTCATTGTAGTTACATGCTACTCTACTGTAAGATTTAATATTCTTCATACACCCCATTGAGCAAAAAATTGTGGTTAAAATTACCGGAAAATGGTCAAAATTTCAGTAGAGCTTCTACACACCATAAAACTCAGTAATTATACCGTATATTAAATCTCAGTTATTAATACTCAGTTTTAAATACCGTATATTTTGGGGGGTTTGTTACCACTTTTAGTTTTTACAGAAAATTCATTATCTTATTTTACTGTAGTTTTACCAGAATTTTTTTCTCTGTGTATAATTAAATTAATTTACAAGGTAACAAATTAGTCGAAGTCCTATTAAATAATCAAAGAACAACAAATTAAGAGCATTTGTCAAAATTGATAATTTTTTAATGTAGCAATATTGATTTTATTAACCGAAATTATGCATTTTCTTTGTTCCCCAAAACAACATTACCTTACAGTAAGATAATTTTACCGCTATTTTTTTGCGTGCTTGTCAACCTATAGAGAATTATATGAATGCCAAGTGTTTTTTTATTAAGGGAATAATTAATGTTTTGGAATAGTTCTTGTTCAATTTTTTATGATATGAATTTATAATGACAAATAAAAAAATTCTTGAGCTTTAAGTTGAACTTTATTTTTGCACCCATTTAACCTTATTAATCAATTAGCAAGGAAATGTCGCTTAGAATTGTTCGCGATTTATTGCATAAGTATATCAAATTAAAGCGAAAAAGTCATAAAACTTTGACTCTTAGAAATATGAAAATGTTGTTTTCTTCATTATTATTTGAATTATTAAGAGTCAATGAGACAGCAATATTTCCGAAAAAAAGATTAGTTTATTACTATAATAGAAGCTTTCAATAAAAAGATAAATATTTCGAAATTTCCATCAATTTTCTATTGGAATTTCATAGCTTTCGTTCTTCACAAATTAGAATCTAATTGAATCAATCTTGTATTTGAGAAACAAAACTGATTTTAAGTGGGAGTTTGTTGTTTTATTAGGAATTCGTATTAGTTGTCTGAGGAATTCGATAATAATTTGTTTTTCCTTTCTGCATTTAAAGGATTCCTTTCAAATTATGTTGACATTGCTATCAATTATATTGAATCAAAGAGAATTATGAGGGTACACTCAATCTAATGTAAGAAGTTTTAAAAGTTTGTTTAACTTAAGGCAGAGTTAATGAAATCAGCATAAACCGTCTCATTCAACCATTTGACGTCTTTAAACTGCCGTGAAATTGAAAAAACAATGTAAGTGCTTCTCGATTGATTCCGAGAAAAGTGGCTTGACAACTTTTCTAGTTCTAATGTTATATGAACGCTAAAATAGAATTCCAAAAAAACTCATAAGACTAAATTATTATTATTGTTATTATTATTATTTTGCGACTTATAATTTACCATATAAGGATACCAAATATATAAAAATCTCAATTTTGAATTTTTTGTCGCTTACGTTGATTTTTCAATTGCATGGCAATAAACGTTATTTGAAAATAAAATCTATAGTTTATATTTCATCTATATTACACACATATTCATGGGACTGATGATGTTATATTTTTGTATGACAAGTGTAGACAAATAATGTAAATGTCATTACAAAGTAAATTTTATTTTATTTCATTAATAAGTTCATCTTTCTATATTAAAAAAATCGTAAGAGCCACAGCAGTTGTTTTTCGTGTTCAGCTTGTGCTACATTTTTTTTTTGGCTGCGCAAAATTTCTAAGACATAGGAAATTGAAAACACTAAGATGTTCAGAAAAGTGTACAGGGATTAGAAAGAAAGAAAATTTAACAATCGAAAATTTGTTCGAGAATTATTAACTGGTAACTTCCATAACAAAATACCATGCGGTCAGCTCTACAGATCATAGGAATGGAACTACAGAGTTGAAATTTGGCATGCCGAAAGACATGCTTATAAACTTAAAATTTCATTGAATTCAATTTGTTCGAAAGTTATTGCAATTTCAATAAAAAAAATTTAACATTTTTCACACTTTTTTTAAAATTTGGTTTGAGCTACATTTTACTTTACTGCAAAAAATCTACAAAATTTATAAATTTGAAATTACGAAAATACGCAAAAAATATACGAGTTTGATGGAATAAAAAAAATTGCGATTAGATTATATTAGTTTGAGAATTACGCCGACTGGGTGGCCAAGTGGTTAGCGTGTCTGACTGCGGAGCCATTGGCTGCGGGCTCGAATCCTGCACAGGGCATGGATGTTTCTTTCTCCTTCTGTGTTCTATGTCCTTTCCTCTTTGTGTGAATGTGACCAGCCCTATAAAAGGGTTTGTGGTTGTGTGACGTGGACGACGCTGCTCCACTGCCGTGGCTTCGTCAAAGGTGCCCACTGGGTAACGAGAAGAGAGTAGCAGTTCTGTCATTTCTGTGGCCAATGGGGCAAACCCCAAGTGCCCGCCATTAAAAAAAAAAAGTTTGAGAATTAATAACTGTTAAACTTGTTGTAACGAAAATCATCGTGGTTGATCGACTATCCACTGAAATACAACTACGGTGCTAAAATCTGAATCATCGATAGGATTTTGCATTAAAATTTTAACAAGAGTTTTTTTTTTTTTTCAAATTCCTATTTGCTCGAAAGTTATTGCAATTTTTAATGCTTTTCGTGATTTTGTCAACTTTATTGATTTAAATATTGACTATTTATCCATTGTTGAAGAATATTTACTTTTCACTCACGATATCTTTATTTTTTTTTATTTTCTAAGCTTACACTTACGTAGATGTCAACATGCAAAAGGGAAAAAACACGTAGAAGTGAAACAACACGTAGTAGTTAAATAATATTTTTCATGGCTTTGAAACCATGCTAGGTGCAAATGGTCAAAAATCGTTAAGTTCTTTAGTCATGGTTTTTAACCATATTAATAGTTTGAAACCGTAAGGGTAAAAAATGCTCTTTACAGCAATCTTTACTGTTAATTGAATGGATGAACTGCTCCTGGTTATTTACCGTAATTTTAGAATGAAAATTCTATTTTGTGTTTGAATTAATTGAGAGCTATAAAGTAACGTTTTTAGATGCACGAGTTTCGCCAATAGCTAAGAAGAGCTCTTCTGTTGTTGTTTTGCTTTTATTTCAAACTAAATCAATTATCTTATATTTTTTCTAATCTTCTCCTTACTTATAACAAAAACAGTACAAGGTGCTACAATGAAATTAGGGCCCTTATTATATGATATCGAAACAAATGTCTGTTTTTGTAATAATATTTTCGATGATACCCTACTTTAATTTATTCTATCGCATCAGTTACCTTTCTTTTTCAAGGTATTTCAGACATAGTTAACTTAGAAAATAAAATATAACATATCTGCGTCTATTAATAATGTGATTAATAATTTTCTAAAGAAATTTAGCGCTTTTTAAGCAGTTAAAAATGTGTTTTTCTTTATATCAAAAATATAATAGCACTCCATTAAATTCCATTTACTCCATAAAAACTCCATTTACAGGCCCTCAGCAAAGGTACCTCAAGCCTAATCTTGAATATCATAGAACAACTTGGACAACTTCAGCGTCTCCGGAAAAAATGCTTCTTGCAGTAGATTCCCGCCCATGTGATCCTAGAGTTCAATGAAATAGCTGATTCCTTGGCTAAAAATGCCAGAGATCTCAATCAAAATTCAATCCGAACCACGTTGGCAGATGCAAATGCTTTTGCAAAGTCAAGACTATTCACCCCTTTAAAAATCAAGCCCCACGATCAAATAATCTTGACATCGATAGGAAGACAGCCACTACTCTCATCAGACTAAGAACAAATCATCATAAAAACATGAAAATTTCTACAGATGGGACTAGAAAATATCAAAACTGTGGCAACTGCCTTAATGTTGAACTGACACCATATCATGTTTTTAACTGCCCTGCAGTCGCTACAGGCCTTCACCTCTTAAACTACCCCACAGAAGAGGATTTGTATTCTTTTAATGCCATAGAAATAACAAAAACTATTCAAGCACACCATGAAATATGATTCAATAGAGGATACGACACCAACCAACCAACCAACTCCATTAAATATTAAATTTAATTTCATATTAAATTTAATTTTATATTAATTTTATGTTAGTTATATTATATTAACATCAAATTTGATTTTATATTTTAAAACATCTGTATTTTAATTCTAATTTAAATATTATAGCGTTTTCTGTATTCCCTCCAAAATTAATAAAGTTTTCACGAAGTTGAAAGTTCTTAAACTGGCATACGTTACAATATTACTTTTTATGTTTTTTTAACATTACAAGGTAATAATTTACAGTCCGACTTTAAAAAAACAATAGCTTCAAACCTAAGATTGTAGCAGAATAATTCAATTTATTTTTTATATACTAGAATAAACCATACTATGTAGACTAAGACTAAACAAAAGAGGGGGGGATTTAGTGGAAGGTCCCCGAAGCAAGGAAATTCTGATTTCAGAACATGTTGTTTGTTCACCGTCTTTCCCAATATTCCTTACGAGAGTCAATATTTATCTATACCTATGTTGATGCTCTCCCCCCCACACTTAATATGAATAAACGATTTTATATTACCTTATCTCTGGTCAAGAGAATACCTGAAGGCGATGCACTCCCCCATCCCCTTAACGTTAGCCCACCCTCTCTGAGAAAGCTTTCCGGAATCAAAAGGTATAAATGTTTAAAAATATGTTGTTTTTTTATGTTGTCTAAACACATATAAGCAGAAGAGTTATAATAATCTTGTATGTTTTGGCAACATAATTGGATTAGTTCAGTGGCATAAATTGTTAATGTTTTTTTGGGTAAATACTAAAAAAGGTAGCGTCAAAAAATGTGAGCCATTAAAATATGTTTTTTATTTTATTTAGTATACCTAAACTGAACTCAGAGCTAAAACAATTGTTGTTAATATACCTATGTGAACACGTTGAGGGTTAAAACGTAAGAAATTTAAATTAATTAAAAAAATTGCTGATTATTGGAAAACAAAACAATTGTTGTATATTATTCATGTGAACACGTTGAGGGTTAAAACGCATGAAATTTAAAATCAATTTAAAAAATTGCTGATTAAATGTGAATAAAACGAGTCAGCCTATTTGAATACGTTGAGAGTTAAAACGTAAGAAATTTAAGATCAATTTAATAAATTGCTGATTATGGGAAAATGAATTGCATATCAACCATGTGAACACGTTGAGGGTTAAAACGTTAGAAATTTAAATCAATTTAAAAAATTGCTGATTATTGGAAAACAAAACAATTGTTGTATATTATCCACGTAAGCACATTGAGGGTTAAAATGTACGAATAAAAAAATTGCTGGTTAAATGTCAATAAAACGAGTAAACCCATTTGAGTACGCTGAGAGTTAAAACGTTAGAAATTTAAGATCAATTGAATAAATTGCCAATTATGGGAAAATAAAACAATAGTTGTATATTATTCATGTGAACACATTGAGGGTTAAAACGCATGAAATTTAAAATCAATTTGAAAAATTGCTGATTAAATGTGAATAAAACGAGTAGGCCCATTTGAATACGTTGAGAGTTAAAACGTAAGAAATTTAAGATCAATTTAATAAATTGCTGATTATGGGAAAATAAAACAATAGTTGTATATTATTCATGTGAACACGTTGAGGGTTAAAACGTATGAAATTTGAAATCAACTAAAAAAATGCTGATGAAATGTAAATAAAACGACTGTTGTTAATATGCCCATTTGAATATGTTGAGAGTTGAAACGGAAAAAATTTAAAATCAATTTAAAAAATTGCTGATTAAATGTAAATAATAAAGCAATTGATGTTTAATTTAAAATTTCCCTTCTCCGATGATGCTGAATTCTATCTCTGAATCATTTCAACTGACTTGAAATTTTCTTGTTTTATTCAAGTTGTTGGTTGCAGAACAAAATAATAAAATATTACAATGATATATTACATCCGAATGAGGTAACGTAAGGAATATTTTTGTTAAGAGTTTTAATGTGTGTGACATCATTCTTCTGCAAGACATCACAGGACATATTTTGTCACTTATTCACTTAGGTTTAAAACTACTCTGCTAATTATTAGAATCATTTTAAAGTTTTTCGTTTCCAATGCTGAATTTTAATCAACTAGCACAGGACAATCATTTTAGTACTTTCTTAATTATCTCATATTTTGGTGACTTCAATTTTCGGAGTACAAAAACTGTTAAAAAATATATCTGTAGAAAATAAGCATAGGGTAAGCATAAGGTAATTACTTAAATAACATAATTTTTTCTGGGGAAAAACTGATTCTTTCATAATAGTTAGCAGCTTTTTTGTCTTGCAGTTTTCTGTAAGAAAATAATTAAAATGCATTAAAGATTTTTGAGATATTCTATTGTCATAAAATAAAAACTTTTTCAATTTCGTATTAATGGATATTTGCTAACAAAATTTAAAAATTGGTAAAAATTAATAATTTTAAATGATTCCAATCAGCAAATGTTAGTCTTTTATGCCAGAAAAATGCCTATAACATATATAATCAAAAATTTTGTCACACGTACTTAATATTAAAAATATTATTTACACGTATTTACACGTAAAAATATTATTACACGTATAAATTTTAAATATCTCATAATCAAATTCTTTTAAAAATTGTAATTTTTATTATTTTTTATCATAATAATGTCCATCAAAGTTTCGTTAAGTATTAAAGTTCGAAGTTGTTAACTAACGAATTAAATTCTTCAATGATTTATTCTAATATTTAATATCAAAATATCGGTGGAAAATATTCAATAGCCAACTGAATATGTTCCGTATGAAGCTTTTTCACCTTATAATATAGTTTCAAATACATAAAGAATTGAATCTATTTAGTTAAGGTAATCCTAAATTCTCAGCCTATTGACTGATTCAAATTGACGTGAATAAAAAAACACACTTATTAGCTACTATGCTGTAAAATAAATTCTATACAACGTAAAAATACAGATAGAAGCAAAATAATATGCACTTACTAATAGCTCACTTAAGTCCGTTTTTAAAAAAACTCCAAATTGAGAATCTCGTAAACAGAAATGTGAAAAATTTTGATATTTTCGTGTGCATTTCTCTAAAACAAATTCATTTCGGATATTTCAATATATTGTTTTTTTTATAGAATAATTGCGTGCGTAACCACCTATTTTTTGTATGTAGAAAGTTTACTTACCACGGTTTGGGCCAGGGTTCAATTTCTTGTGCATCTGATTAATTTTTACTTTCCTCGATCATATCTAGGTAGTTCGGTTCCCACTGTTATTAATGGAATTTATAATTCGTTAAAAATATTGTCTTCTATTAATTTCACTATTTTAAGAAACATTCGTAAAAAGAGACTAGAATGTTTTAAAATATACACGTTTCTTTTTCTAATGTTCAGGAACATTTTTCTGAAACGAATTTCGATAGATATTTAGGGTAAATAAAGGAATAATGCTAAAAAATATTTATTTTGCTAAGTAAACTATAAAGAATCCTTCATGTAATATATTTATATTCATTTAGCGCCCTCTATATGCCACAAATAACATAAATACTAAAAAAACTTTGAATTCTCCCATTTAAATTTAAAAAAAAAATATTTATCGATTTAGTTTAAATAAACAAGAAGAGTTCTTGGATTTTGAACAATCATTATTTCAACGCATTTTATTAGTATTTCAGAGTATTGCATTGGTTGTATCAACACGGTTGAAACATCAAAGTATTTTTCTTAATTTAATATATTTTACTTTAGTAATTTAACAGTGTTACTGTTTTCTTATATACTACTAAAGCAAAAAGTTTATATTTAACAATATAATAAAAAAGCTCTATTATTTTAAGAACAAAAAACTTTTCATAGACGAAGAATTTGCAAAGTATTGTTTGATTCCAGAAAATAGTTTGCTCAGTCACTTTCGAACATTTGACTAAATTTAACAGAAAAATTCGAGAATTGTACAAGAATATATTAAATTGCACCGTCAAAGTTAATGGATTCGTAAATAAGATTGTTCTTCAGAAACGAAGTTGAAAAAGAAAGCCTTGAAATTTTTCATCGGTGTTTGTATTTTGAACTCTAATAAAGAACTAGTGTTTCTCTTTTTCCCGCCATTGTATTTAGAAGTTACGCTTCATCGAAGACACCTTTTGTTGCTATTTGGGTTTGAAATGAGTAAATAAATTTACAAATTAGATTCGAATTTTCTTCGCATCTTTGCTTAGTTAAATGAGGTTATATTTATCTATAAAATGATGTTTTATAATGTAATCATTTGAAGCAAAGTTTAAGGAAGCTACATTAGATCTGGTTTGAGTAGTTCTAAGAAAATTGAGTTATTTCATGTGGTGAAATCGTATTCCCGGTGGCGTTCTTTTTCGAGTTTTCTTCGTTGGTGGTTATCAAAAATTAAAACAAAAATACCAGCTAAACCACCCTGAATCCTAATTGCAATTTTATTGAGTGTCTCTTAAGCTTTTTGCTCTCTCAGTTCCAGTTTGAAACTAATGTCTACGAAAATTAACGATTGTTTTGTGTAAATTTTGAATTTAGATGCTTATATCACGAATGTTTCAGATCTTGGGGTAAAAATTTATAAATTTTGCATTGTTTTAGGATCATCTGAGACTACTTAGGCAGCCAGACGTAGCTTAGACCACTTTTGCAGATTGAATTTTGGATGCTGAATTTAGCAATTCTCTTTTGAGTTTGGTTGTAAATTTTTATTTGATATCTTCCTTGTTTTGGTGAAGTTTTGAATTACACTCATCACAGATGATTGAATAGCACATTAGATCACATGTGAACCGATTTATTTGTGGATATGCATATTTCTTGCACCAAATTCATTTACAAATGAGAAGATGGAGTAAAACGTTTCCCACAAAATGGAAAAGTCACCATATATGAAGAAAGTAATAAGAAAAATAATTAAATTAACGACTTCCAGTAGAATTGTGTTATAATCGTGAAGGGATTTCTTAGGTTTTCTGTCATCTAATAACGTAGATTTCTTAGACAATCATCTAATGACGTAGTATTTTTAAAATCGAAAAAAAGTTCAGTATCATGATTTTTAATTGAGCCTACTGGTTGCCACTAAGTCGAAAACAAGATTCATTCAACTTAAATTATTTTCTTTAACCTTTTGACGTAGAATTTGTAGCAAACATATTTTTCTTACTTTTTTAAAAATTATTTTGTATTAATTTCGGTCAAAATAAGTGTAAAATACTATATTTAGCATTTTAATAATTTATGGTTATGAATTACAGGATGAAACACGGGTGTCTTTTTCTGCGTTAAAGGTAAAATCTTTTCAGCAACGGCTAACTTTCAAGTTATAATTTTTCAAATTTATACTTATTTGCAGTTATTTAGATCTAAGAGAAACATATATTCATCACTGAAATTTGTTTAATTTACAAAATCAATTATTGATAACTTTTTAAATATGAATAAAAAAAAATTCGCATTGCTTTTTTTGGATTTTATATGACAGTACAAATATAATTCCGATAATCTATAATATAATTTCTTTCAGTAACTATTAGACTGCTTTTTTATAATTAAAAAATACCAAAATATATTTTTGCTTTTAAAGTATCTGAAAAAATCTGTAAAATGTACACCCATGTTTCATCTGCATCAAAGCGTAAACTAGCCATTATGGCAGTATTTTATACTCCACACAATAGCTTGTAATCTAATAACCATCTTTAAATGAGCAGATAGCATAGATATATGCTTCGAGCTTTAAGAATTTTTTCCATATAAAAATTAAATAATATTTGCAAAACAAGTGTGAACTATGTTTACCATTGCATCAGAAAATTGTTTGCTAATCTCAAAACCAAAACTAAGACACAATTTGTTTCCATGTAAAAAGCATTTATTTTATGAACCCGCATTTTATCGATTTGGCCGATAAATTGTCCATAAGAAAGATCGTTAAATTTAAAATGATATTGTCTAATTATTTATTTAGGTGGTATATTCAATAGCACAAAAATGCTCAGCAATTAAATCATGCTTTTTAATTGATCTGATAACATAAATGCGAGTTTCGTACTTGATAACTTTTAACCCTCATAAAAATTAACTAACATTCACCAAACAACAAGAAGCCAATTCAAGACTGGCAATTTAATTCATAATGCAAACAAACATTTACCGTTAATTGGCACTTTATATGCTCTTTTTATTTTTTTGCTGATAAAAAAAATCATTTATCTAAGATTAAAATAAAATGCTTTCATCTCAAATACAATAAAATAAAAAGATCAAACTAAGCTGTTTTGCGACGGAAAAAAAAACATAAACTCGTTTTCAAGGGAACCAAAAAGTTTAAAACAGAAAAAAATCCCATCATTCCTAATAATCATAAAACTAAATGTTGCTTATCGAATAATTTCAACCATTATGACCATTATTTATGAAATTACAAATACTTTAAGAGCGAAATGGGATTTTAAAAAATAAAAAATGAAAAAGAAACAAAAAAACATCATCGCGTACGTCTGTTTTCAAATTCGATGAGATCTCATTGGATATTCGACATCAACTAAGTAGGATCAGAAAAATGTAAATAAAAATCATCAACAGAGGTTTTTATGAGGTAGGATTAAATGGGCCGTCTTTATTCCACAGCGAGCTCTTGTGACGAAAAAAAAAAAATAACGAAAAGCGTTTATAAAATTCATTAAGCAAGCCGATTAGAAAGCGCCGAAGGATTTATAGAAATGAAAAAGTTAGAGAAAAGGACTGAGTTTCAACTATTTTTCTAAAAATACCGAACTAATTAAAATGGAAAGGTTCCTGCATTCTCTTGGCCGGATTAACAAAACTCAAAAAACGAGAGCAACCCGTTAATTAGAAATGTAGGATTTATTTTCGAACCGAAACCCTTGGAAATGTTGTGTTTTCTGAAAACCGCAGTAATAGTTCAAGCACGGCATTTGCTTTCTTCATTTTGTTGTTAAGAAAGCTAGCGTATTTAAGGAATAAATTTGATCTAGGAATAGTTTTTGATATGCTTTTCTCAGTAAGTCTAATTAAAGAGAGCTCATGTATTTTGAGCATTTTTAAAACATTAATTGTAATATCAGGAATATGTATGTAATATCAGGATCTCGTTTTCTAAGTACTTTTCAGAAAATATATTCCAAATTATACAAAACTGTTAAAAACTTCAACGTTCTAATGTTTTGATATATCTTTCCTGTCTTAGGACATAAATATATTAAATGTAATAATTTCGTTTTGATTGATAATGTCTATATGTTTTGATTATACATGTTGTACCTTAGAATTACCTAAAGACATTAAAACATCCTTATTTCCTTTTGATTGGTAAAGTCAATATGTTTTGATTATGCTTTGGGTATCTTAGAAGGACTTAAAGGTACGTACTAATTTCTTTTATGATTCATTTTGTCTTAAAACTAGTGCTAAGATACATTGTTCAATAATGTTTTATTAAAAATTTAAAAATCAGTGTATTGTTAAAAAATTCTGGTATAAAATACCTGACGAAAAGTACTCCTATGCAAGTCTGAAAAGTGGGATTAACAAGCTTTAGCACGTTTTAAAAAGTTGAACATTTGCGAATCTTACAGAACTGATCAATGGGTTGATATAATTTTAAACTAGATAAATCTATATAACTATACATATAACTATGCATATAACTAGGAGTAATAAATAATTGAAAATAATACTGAGAAACAAATAAATGTAAAAATGTCAACTTTGTAAAAAGTATGACTTATTCCTACATTGCCCTAGGCTCTTCATTCCTTAGTTTTCACTGCCATAAAAATAAACTTAAGTGTCAAACATGCCATTTTTTCATGTGTAAATTTTTTCATTTATACATTTTTTTGTATAAATGTTTTTTGCAAAAACATAATGTCATAAATGCATTTTTAAAACAATATGAAGTATTTTTTCAAGCAAGTTGCAAATTTGTACCAGAATACAAGCAACTTTGAATTCAAAATACATTCTAAATTGATTTTTTTTAAATAGAAAATTCTAAGCTCATGAAAGAAATTTATTCAAGAAGTATAGAAACATATTTCCTGAAAAAATTTTGTGCAAAGAATGAAATTTTGAAGTAATATCTTTAAATATAAAATGGTATATTTTTTTCTCTCTTTGTTTTCGTTAGAATAAAAACATAGATGGAAAACGTCTTCGAAAGAAAAAGAACGAAAGAAAACAGATTTCGAAAAGAATTGACTTAAGGCGACTTTGACGTCAAAAGGGGAAAATACGAATTCTAGCCCATGATATTGATCAATTGATATTTCCCTATTTTTCTCCCGCATTTCCCTCCCTTTTTTTCTATTAAAGCGACTATTCGATATCAAATAACGATGAAGTTTCGAATTTCTCTATTGAAAAATAGAATCAATGTTTCCATTCTTGAAAATCTTTGTTTACCGTCTAATTTATGTCAAACTTGAAAGACAAGGTCTAAAAGCCACTGTTCTGAGTTGTACGGAAACTAGAAATATGCTGAAGCGTGCGTTAAAACGTTTTAAAATGAATAAGGAAAAAGTTCCGTTTTTAGCAATTTGATTTCAAATTTATATTTAGTGAAGTTTTTTTTTGTTGCGAAACTAAACATTAATATTTTCTATATTTTATAAATGAAAGCATTTTTCTTTTGAAGCTAAAGAGAAATGCAATTAACATTGTATTCTAATTGTTAATCGTATTCAGTTAACGTTTTTTTTCTTTTATCTTTAACCTGAATAGTTATAGTGTCTGGTCGAAATTGTGAAATTACAAAACGGTGAATCAAAAGCCAGGAATGGGTCTAAGCCGTTACATACTTACCTGGTATTTCTTCCATTGACTTCATGGTTAAATGTCTGGAATCGAATGTTCTATATCTAATAGTTTATTTTAGAACCAGCATTAAACAGCCAACCCAATTTTGAGTTTACGACTATCAGTGTTCAATTCCGTAGCTTTGCAATTTTGAATCCAACCAAGAAGATAAGAAAATTCCTGGATCAAGCATTGGGACAAAATAGCCTTCGTTTAACATTTTTTTTTTAAACCTGGATAGTTATGGTGTCTGGTCAAAATTGTGAAATGATAAAACGGTGAATCAAATTCCAGGAATAGGCCTAAACCGTTATATACTTATCAGGTATTTCTTCCACTGATTTTTTCATGGAATCACATGTTCTATATATTATAATTTATTTTAGAACCGGCGTTAAACAGCCAACGCAATTTTAGGTTTACGAGTATAAGTTCTCAAATCCGAAGCCTTATAATTTTAAACCCAACCCAGAAGACAAGGAAATTCATGGATCAAGCATTGTGACAAACTGGCCTTCGTGGAAAACTTTTTGTTAGAACTAACCTGCATTTTCGTTACATGGAGACAGTTGTATTTACAATGTATTCCCATTACTGATATTTTTTAAAGCTCGGTGTTCTCTGAGCTAAGGTTTTTTGTTAAAATGTTCCCAGGTAGCACTCTCTTGAAATGTGGATTATTTTAGTGGCTAAACCCAAATGGGAATCACTATTAATAGTTACCTCTGATTAATAATAATAAAAGCAATTTTGATAAAACAAACGAAAATAAGGTGTTAAGTAGTTATTGTGCGTGATTCATCTACAGTAACGCTAAATATCTATCAGTTGTTACTGACAAATTTAATACGATTTCCTAAACTTAATAAATACTACAAATTTTGCATTCACGGTTTTGTCTATTGGGATATTTGCATTTGCGGCTCTGCCCGTTACGGTTTTGAGAATTTTCTTACAGTCATGGTTTTATTCAGGAATCGAAATTTACATGATATTACACGAAATATGTATAAGCCTTGAACTGTCTCTATTGCCCATTTTAACGTATTGAAAATGATATGAATGCCAATTCCTTATTTATAAAGTAAGATATTAATACTTTGAAATATTTTTCTGATTCAGTTTTTTTTAATTGAAATCCTTTATCAGTGACTTAATAAATAAGGGATTAGAGTGCATATTACTCACCATAGGTCAAAAAAGAGAGACTGGTGAAGTAAAATTAGACTACAGGGGCACAATTCAACAAATATAATACGGCTAGGCAATAATTTGCATAATTTTTTTAAAGTTAATTTTAAAGACAATTCATATTTTAGTCAAGCAAAGATTATTGTTAGCTGTGAAAAAATGTTTTTATTCAAATATATATGCAATGAAAGTACCCGAATAATTTTTTAATATTAATTTTGACTAAATTATCATGCTTCAACTTTACATATAAAATAAAGCTAATTTATTTTTATCTTTCCAAAGTAATTTAAATTCTGTTTTTATTCCAAATAGAGCTGAAATAAAATAATATAAAACAACATTTACTCACAGGGCAGACAAATGAAACAGGATTCTAAAGAAGAGGTTTACAGTGAAACTGTTGCGTCTGTATAGAAAAAGATTTTATGTTTTAAAACTAAAGGTGAACAGAATTGTATTTGACAAGTCTCTTTGTAAATAAAAATTCAGCTCAATAGGTTAATAACACTTAAGGTATTTCTCTTTCAAGCACTAAAGTATAATATTCTATTCAAAATGTCGATTGCGCTATAACCCCCAACTTTTCATCAATATAATCTACGAGCTATTCTTTTAGAAAACTCTGATTATTCAAGCACTAAAACTATTGGCATTGATCGCCTCCTGAAGGAATATATTTCTTAATTGATAGAGAAATGACCAAACTTTCTTAAAATTCCAAATTCCTCCAGCTTCCAGATTTTGATTCAAAATTCTTGTCTTTCCAGATCCCAACTACTTTCTTTCTACTAATCCCTACTATATTTGAAGATCTTCTTCTTCTTCAGCACGACAGCCCCCTAATGGCCTTGGCTGCCTCAACCACACGTAGCCTCCAACGCCTCCTGTTCATGGCGACTTTTTTCCAGTTGTTTATCCTCAATATCTTTAATACTGCAGAAATATTTCAAAAGGTACAAGAGGTTCACATACAAACTCATATTTTTATTAATACAAATTTTTTTACTCGAGTATGATAAAAACTATATTGAAAATTATTAAAAAGGGAAGTATTTCCCCAACAAACCGTTGTGGGGGTCATGGTGATTAAGGCGCAAGGGTTCTGTGACCAATGGCATGATTCTGGCAATGCGGTCCGCATTGCGTACAAGCCGTCTTAACTTTCCAGACCAATTGGTACTCTTTCTGAAACTAGGTGGGCTTTAAACCGACATTGAAGATCGAGCCTAGTTTTTAAAATGCTAGAAACAAATAATTAGTATAAAAAATCTATTTTCCTCCGAATATTTAGCATTATTTTTAGTGAGTAGACACGTTAAAAATTCTGATGCCATCCCTGCCAAAAAAGTGACTTTTTCCAAAATTGAAGGGACGAGACGTAGGGGACGACCACCTACAAGATGGATAGACGACGTTGAAAAGGACCTCAAGCTATTGGGAGTCAACCGATGGCGGGCCGTCGCACCGGACAGGGCCAGATGGAGGAAAATCTGCGAGTCAGCCTTGGCCTGTGAAAGGCTGTTGCGCTTATGAAGAAGAAGAAGACACTTTAATCCTTTCTACCATGTAACTGTGTCAATTCAAAACTTCTTTTACATCAGCAATTCTTTCACTTCTCTCGATATATATTTATCGCTCCTATATTATGTTGTTTGGTCATGAAATTGTAGAGCCTTAACCTCCATGACCCCCCTGGAACACATTGCGGGATTGATTTTGTTGGATGTATCCCCAATAATATTTACTCTCTACTCCCAATATATTTACTAATAATATAAGCTCTCTTTTCCATCGTTTTTTAAATAATAAATATTTTTAAAAAAATCTATTTCCTTTCGCACACTAAGCATTACTTTTATTATACAGCTATACTTTATTTATTACTATTATCGAACTTGTAACAATTTAAAATTTAAACAATGTTCAACAATGTAAGAGTTGCAACGGAAACTTTTACATTTCCCTTGATACATATTAAACGGTCGATAAATCCATATTGATAAATTAATCATTATATATTCGAGATAATAATCAACCCCTTCATTTTTGTCGTTTTTAAAATATTAAACGCAAAATAATTTGGATAAAAAAATTATTTTCCTTACTATTGTTTTATTTTTATTGATCTTTATTAATTTTTGCTTTATTGAGTCATGCACAGAGGTGAAACCGAGACGGAAAATAGGAAAGACTGGTAGTAAAGCCATTTCAGTTGTCGCTAGTTTATTTATTCTTTTTTTTTTAACTATTCAACACTATCTACTTTATCTAGAAAAAGATGCAGTTTTACATGTATGCTAAAATTATAAAAGAAATCTTGATAGTAACAGATATTTTATTTTTATTAGAAAAAAAAATGCTAGAATGAAATGTCTTTCGTACCAGTTTTTGTTCTTTTCAGTCTTAATATGTAAAGGCTTTCAGCCATGGTCATGCCTTATTAATTTTTATTATAAAATTGCGTAAGATTAAAATTTCATTTACCGCAGTCATCTTTGCAATTCTCTCATTATATACCTTACACGCGATATATTACTCAATAATATTTACCCCTTTATCTCTATTATAATGATTTAACCGAAAATAATTTATATCAAAAATCTGTTCTTCTTTACACATTCACCATCAAATTGTAAGTATGTAAGTCTTCATTTACAGCAGCATTTCTTACAATTCTCCCAATATATACCTATCACACGATATATTACTCGATATAACTTAATCGATAGATATTACTCAATAATATTCATCCCTTTATCTCTATTATAGTGATTTAACCGAAAATAATTTACATCAAAAGTCTGTTCTTCTTTACATATTTACCATCAAATTGTAAATATGTAAGTCTTCATTTGCAGCAGCATTTCATTTCATACAATTCTCTCGATATATACCTATCACACGATATATTACTCGATATATATTAATGAATATATATTACTCAATAATATTTACCCCTTTATCTCTATTAAAATTATTGAACCGAAAATAATTTATATCAAAAATCTATTCTTCTTTACATATTTACCATCAAATTGTAAATATGTAAGTCTTCATTTACAGCAGCATTTCTTACAATTGTCCCGATATATACCTATCACACGATATACTACTCGATATATATTAATCGATGTATATTAATCGATATATATATTACTCAATAATATTTACCTCTTCATCTTTATCTCTTGTAAAATGATTGTAGAAAAAATAATTTATCTATTATCCTTTATATATTTACTATCTAACTGTAAATATTTAACACTTCATTTACAATAGCATTTCTTACAAATGTCTCGATACATATTGTCGATAGATCACTCGGTATATATTTTTGATATCAATTACATCCTTTATTTCTATAAAATATTAAGTAGAAAATAATGTCTAAAAAAATCTAGTTCTTTTCACTCTCTTAGAAGTTATTTTTATTGAGTAACAATTTATACCAGTGTACTGTAACAGTTAAAAACTTCATTTATAACTACAATTCTTACACTCCTCTCGATAACAGGTAATCGGTAACAGGTAATATGTTAAGGAAAATAGGTTAATATGAAGAAAAAAATTTGTCTTTAATTCATTTATCTTCGAACTGTAAAAATTTAATTCTTCATTTACTACAGCATTTATTACATGTCCTTCGATATATACTGTCGTTACCTTATTCGATATATATTTTCGATAGCAATCACACCCTCTATTTTTATAAAATATTAAATTGAAAATAATGTCTTTAAAAAAAATCTAATTCCTTTCACTCACTTAGAAGTTATTTTTATTGAGTAACCGTTAATACCAGCGACACTGTAACAGTTTAAAACTTTATTTACGACAGCAATTCTTACAATGCTCTCACTATACACTCTCAACGCGGGTAACAGGTAACAATGTTAGGGGACACTTCTTCCTTTATGTTTAATTTAAATTGGAATACTTCCCTTCCTTAAGGGTAGATTGCCTTCATATCTTTCTACACAACCCAGAACCAGAGAACATTTCCAACCACTCCTTTTAATTGTCGCTAAAATTTGGTTTGCTGTGACCAATTCAGTTAATTGACCCAATGAGGGTCCATGTTTCTAATTCGATGAGCCCGGATCTCCACCATCGAAACGCGCCCCTGCACAGTGACAAAGACAAGGCACATACAATCGAGTAGCAGAGGAAAAGGAGCCCCAGAGCATTATTGTTGCCCCATTCGAAGAGGGCGCTAGCTTTGGTCCTTATTGGGTTATCTGCCGGGGCGCTCACCCTGCTCCTAATCCAAACAAAGCGACGGGAAATTCAATTGGGAAGGAACGCTGTTTTATTTTTCTTAAACGTGTTAAGAATGCCTCCCGGTGCAACAACTTCTTTTAAATGTTTATCGTGCCTGTTTTTCTTGTCAGCCCCCCTTTTTTTATCATGCGCCCTTCCCTCTCTACTGTGAATGTTATAGGAGAGGGCGGGAGCGAGACACGAAAAAGAAAGTTTTATTATTATTATTATACAAATCCACTTGTCGATTCTAGTGGAATAAGGGGCGTTTGGAGTAGTGCGCCGTTGACGGAACGTGTACGAGGAATAAAAATAGTTTTTAAAATTTTAAATTTAAATCCGGAGATTTTAATACCTTAAGAAATGTATATTTTTAAGAAATGGTGTAAGTTATATTTAAAGCTAAGAGAACCTAGATATCCAATTAACTTTTATATATATAATCGAGGAATACGTAGCTTTTAAATTACAAATGATTTTTTTTCTAAACTTTTTATCACTATTATCATCTATTATTACACCAATCGAAAGATAATTTTTTTTTCATTTTGAAGCAATCTAGCGTAGTAATGCCTCTTTGGTGTAAGAGACACAGCTCAAAATACGCGTTTAAATAAATGAACATAGCTTGAAATGTATGTTTAAGAAAATTGACACAGCTCAAAATTCGTGCATTACAAAACGGACACAGCTCAAAATAAATATTTAAAAATATGGACATATCTGTTTAGAAAATAGTAGGAAATCTTATGCTGTTAGGAAATCTTTAGAAAACCATTCTTTTATTAAAGTTAAAAAAAACTAAGATACTTCGCTATGGAATGTCATCCATTTGCCTAAATCACTTAGTGCATTTTTTAAAATTAGTTTTTCAATGACTTTGAAGGCCAACGGCTGTTTTTGCGAAGTGGCCACGTGTCTTATAAATTTTTCCTTGTGATATTAAATTAACCTTGTATGAATTTATAAATTTAAAAATCACTTTATCGTTTAGAGTTCGAAATGCGGAGAGATCACCTGAAATTTTACAAATTAAATATACCAAGTCACCAGACTCCCGAAGTCAGTGACTTTCCCCGTAATGATTATGCTTAGAGCTTAAAAAAGGGTTGAACATTGATTTGGGTTGAACAATAAAAACGCTTTTTTTTGCAGCGTCCATTTTCATAAAAAAGAATTTTAAACTATGTTCATTTTCTTAAACACGTTTTTCTAGATGCGTCTAATTTTTAAGCACGCATTTCAGGTTATGTCTATTTTCTCATGCTTTAAGCTGGGTTATTAGTAATAACAAATGTTAATGTACTTTTTCTTCGCTCACTTTATCATATAGCACTGATTTTATTACAGTATCGAGATATATATAAAAAAATAATTATTGCAATCTCTGACGCTTACACTTAAGAGAAAGATTTTGCACGTCCCCCATATTCACTCAATCCGATATCTGCATCATTTTAATAAATAAACTCAATACTTCACAGGGGAATTGCATTGGTGCTAAAAATTACAAGATCTTTTTAGAGGATGTCTATTATGTTTAGAAGTTCGAAAAGAATTACATTTGCCTTAAAAATAAGTTTTATAGCAAAATACCCACTGCATTAATTACTCAACTCTTATAATAGATGCTTAACACTCATAAGAGCCAGATATCAAGAGACATTGATTGCAGGATCGATCAAAAAATGGGCTAATAGGAAATAGGGTTCCTTCTTACTGATACATTCACTTACACAATAATTTTATAACGGAAAAGCAGTTTGGTGGGCCGATTAATCCCCACTAGTTCAGCATAACAGTTTTCAGGCCCTTGATGGTTGTAAAATGCGGGTTCCGCTTGCCCTTCCCAGATAGTCCCTGATGATTGAGGCCTGGAGATTTGGCTGTTCAATCCTCTGGGTGAATTGAAAAAACAGTAGCGCAAATGAGCTCGTTGGCAGGAGATTGTGGTCAGTTGAAATGAAATCAGTACCAACTACATATCTGAAAAAGTGAACCAGTGCTCTTAAAGCTTATATCGATGCCTCATATCAATTAGGGTACCTCTTTTTAAAGACGTATGAGAGATGTGCATTGACATGATACCCGGCAAAACCACGAAACCTTCCATGCCACAACGGTTAATTTCTTGAAAATTGGATGTAAAGGTGTAAACCATTTGAACCAAAAACGACCTATTATTTGAACTCCAATGACAGAAAAGTCGACCATTATCTTAGAGGTAATTGGTGGTCCGGGCATGCATCATATCGAATATCTGCACATCCTATAATTTCTTTGAAAGAGGAATTTTGACTATAGTCAGGTATAGGGACAAAGTTTTGAGGCCCCATGTTTTAATAGAATAAAACGCTCCGGTGAACAGAACTCATCTGATTGACGATTTTCTTTAAAATGAAGATATTCACTGGGTGAAATGGCCAGTCAGATCTCCAGAACTCAGTCACATAGATAATATCTACGACGATCTGGAGAAGAAAACTTAAATATGTTCTCCTCTGAAAGCCATTAAAGGTTTGAAGCCACCGAGATTGAACTGTTTAGAACAATCGCCATATGAACTTCGAAAATCCATATATTTCTCTGAAACTTATGTGTTTTAAAATTGATATATTCTATGCTCTTAAAATCCATATTTCCTAAAATTCATGTATCTAAAATTTTCTACACATTGTTTAGTTCAATTTTGCAACGACTGTTTCGTGCAATTCAACTCAGGTGCGCTTGCATTTCAACTATTACATTTAGTTATTCATTTTATTTTTTGTTATTCATCAGCCTAATACTAAATTTCATCTAAATCAGCGAAAAGTTCTGGAAGTAAATGATCAAAATTCAAAAATTTTCTGAATTTTGAAAACCAGTGTAAATTATAAAAGAAGGATTTAATAAAATGACAGGAGTGAGCGGAATTGGTGATGAGAATTTCAGGGAAGAAAAAAAAATACTGCTAAATATATATATTAGAATTCTAACATTTATAGCTTTCTGTATTAGATTACGTTGAAAAAAATAGTTTTTTTCTTGCAACTTGCATAACAGCAAAATCTACTGGGCAAACGTTTTTTTATTGCAGTTTTTCTAACTGCGTGTAATGCTGTGTATTTTGTTGTGTATATCTACATCGTTTCATACTGTCTGGTACTATGCGCATTAAAATAGAAAATTACATCCTTTTTTTCCGAAAAAGAATCAAACACCCCTATATTCTTATATTCATAAAAAATTATGAAACCTAACACCATACATTAAAAGAAAGTTAAGGAAAATTTTTCAAGTAAATAAACTAAAATAAAGTAAAAAATAAATGAATTTTCGGAAATACAGCAGTTTTACTACTGTACGATCTCTGAATTTAAGAACTTATGACATATTTTTTAATAATCATGAATTCATAACTCCCTGGATAAGGGGGTCTCACAGTGCACTGATCGTTAAGACGCGGTTTCCAGCAGATCATCGAAGTCAAGCATCACTGACTGCGGTCAGTGTGTGGGTGGGTGACCACTTTGATCAGTCTGTGTAGGGACCGAGGGTGTTCGGTATTGGTCCTCGTTCTACTGTAAAGTGCTCGACTTCCCCTTTCATGTCATCGGGCTTCCCCTTTCGGTCATCATCTGGGAGACATCCTCAGGGATGTTTCCCAGACCGTCGCCAATAGCCCATTGCGAAACTCTAATCAATGAATCCGCAAATCTATTGATGCTGTGACTCACAGTAGTCAATATTTTCGCAACCACTTGTACACTGAAATCCTCGATAATCATCGAACTCGCAATCCTCTCTGGATCAACGTTTTCACAACCTCTAGGGTTCTATAGTTTTCTCAACCAATCATAACTTTTTAGATTCCTCCAGCTTTGCGTTATATCATCAAACTCACGCCATGGAGTACAAGACTTAATAATATAATAAACACGTGGGAGGTTCCTTAGCAGAGTGGTCTCTCCACTTCCCCAAACGTTTTGTAGTGCGGAGGTAGCGGGTTCGGTTCTCGCCGAATCCCTTGATGTAAACTTTGCGATGCCCTTGTGCTATTTATTCTTCAACTTGACAAGGGATCATTGCCCGTACTTAGCCAAGTGCATTTAATATGTTAAGCAGTAAATAAACAAATAAATGTACACATTACCCTTTATCATACAATTCGGATATCTGATTTTTAGAATCAACATGAGCGGGGTTAGTAAAGAAACGACAAACTGTTTACGATGTCAACGGCCATACCATGAAAAAAAATACTGATTCTCGTCCGATAACAGAAAAAAAAATTGTTTACTATTGGCCGGGATAGCCTGGTTAGTAGGGCACTGGGCCCAAGTCCATCAGTTCGTGGGTTCAATCCATATAGGATGGATTAGCAAAGAAACGATAAACTGTTTACGATGTCAACAGCCATACGTTGAAAATACCGGTTTTCGTCCGATCACCGAAAAAAAACTGTTTACGATGGGCCGGGATAGCGTGGTTGGTAGGGAACTGGGCCCATGTCCAAGAGTTCGTGGATTCAATCCCCACCTGCCGAAGACTCCCCGTGTAGTAAATGGTGACTGATGCACGTTAAATCTGTCGAGTCTCAAAGTCCTCCATGTTCCCATAACATATCAATACCTCTGATGGTACTGATACAGGAGTTTCCTTGCTTTCCGGATTGGTTCAAAATTACAAGACTACGGAGTTGAACATTAGTAGTCGTAAACCCAAAATTGAGTCGGCTGTTCAACAACGGCAAAAATAAAAATAAAATAAAATCTGTTCTCTCAGCTACTACGTTATCCCGACCGGTTTTGAAATCTTGGTTCAGC
>NC_092204.1:66853515-66925041 GCF_043381705.1 Parasteatoda tepidariorum | reverse complement strand
GTTGGGCTACCGAAGTGGGGGTGCCATCCCCTCTGCAGAGGATCAAAATTATGATGGCATGTCTTCGGATCATCGGATGTTTCCCAGACCGTCGCCAATAGCCCATAGTGTAGCTCTAGTGCAACGTAAATGAGCTACAACTACAACTGAAATATATATTTGAATAAAAACACTGTACACTTGTACACTGAAATCCTCGATAATCATCGAACTCGCAATCCTCTTTGGATCAACGTTTTCACAACCTCCAGGGTTCTATGGTTTTCTCAACCAATTATAACCTTTTAGATTCCTCCAGTTTTGCGTTATATCATCAAACTCACGCCATGGAGTACAAGACTGAATAATATAATAAACACGTGGGATCTTCCCTAGCAGAGTAGTCTCTCCACTTCGCCAAACATTTTGTAGCGCGGAGGTAACGGGTTCGGATCACGCCGAATCCCTTGAAGTAACATTGTGACATCCTTGTGCTATTTATTCTTCAACTTGACAAGGGTTCATTGGCCGTACTTAGTGCATTTAATATGTTAAGCAATAAATGAAGAAATAAATGTACACATTACCCTCTATCATACAATTCAGATATCTGATGTATAGAATCAACATGGGCGGGGTTAGTAAGCAAACGACAAACTGTTGTCGACAACGATGTCAGCGGCCATACCATGATGGATATAACAGTTCTCGTCCGATCACCGAAAAAAACTGCTTACAATGGTTAGTCTGGATAGCCTGGTTGGTAGGGCTGGTTCGTGGATTCAATCCATGCCGGCCGAAGACTCTCCGTGTAGTAAATGTTGACTGGTGCACTTTAAATCTATCGAGACGCAAAGTCCTCCATGTTCCCATAACACATCAATACATCTGGGGGTACTGATCCAGGAATTTCCTTGTCTTCTGGATTGGTTCAAAATTTCAAGGCTACGGAGTTGAACATTAGTAGCCGTAAACCAAAAATTGAGTCGGCTGTTCAACGACTGCTAAAATAAAAATAAAATAAAATCTGCTCTCTCAGCTACTACGTTATCCCGACTGGTTTTGAAATCTTGGAAAGTTTCCGATCGTTTATTGTGCTCAGTTACATAAGTGCAGTTTATAAGCCTTTTTTAAGTTGCAGAGTAAAAAGAAAATTTAAAAAAGGACAGCACAAAGATACAGAGTTACGGCGGAATACGAACCCGCTACCTCCGTGTTACAGAATGCTTGGTGGATGATACCGCTCGGGCAGGGAGTTCTCTCCCCTCCGGTCACGCAGTGGACTGATCGTTAAGACACGGTTCCCAGCAGATCACCAAAGTCAAGCATCACTGGCTGCGGTCATTGTGCGGGTGGGTGACCACTTGGATCATTCTGCGTAGGGACCGAGGGTGTGCGGTATTGGTTCTCGTTATACTGTTCTACCGTAAAGTACTCGACTTCGCGTGCAGGTCGTTGGGCTACCGAAGCAGGGGTGCCATCCCCTCTACAGAGAATCAAAATTGTGATGGCTTGTCTTCAGATCATCCTCAGGGATGTTTCCCAGATCGTCGCCAATAGCCCATTGTGCAGCCCTAGTGCGACGTAAAGTAACTACAACAACAACATTCTCTCCCCTCCCAATCTTCTGATTGTTTACTGGTTGCTAGCGTCAAAAGTTCTTGTCTGTGAAATACGCAGTTTGCCTGACTCTTTTGAATTGATCCGTTTGTAAGTCAGTAAAACTATTTTTGTTTTGTTATTGTTTTAATCTATAAACATGCTATATGCGTTGAACATGTATTAAATTTTAAAACATTTAGTTAATATATTAAAATCAGAATGGAGTTAATTTTCAATCCAACAGTCAAGCTAGGTAATACACTTTACTTTGCTCAATTTTTGTTGTTGTTCCAATCAGAATAAATTGAGTAGTTTTCAATCCTTTTTCAATTCATTTACTATGGCGGGAATTTTGTAGAGTAAATATCGGTGGGACATGGGTGATCTTTGATTTCAAACCGTTATTTCGACAATATAGTTTCGAATTTATCATGTATACAGAATAAATATATGAAGCTTTTATGTTTCCGTGATGTCATAAATATTTATTAATATAAGTTACTTGCATCTTTACCTCAAATTAAATGAATATTTTGTTATCATCTACCTAAAATAAATTAATTTCTAACGTAGAGTAAAAATATGTAGATTCAAATTTCACACTATTCGCATATTTAAATTCAAATGAAATCTAAGAATGCTTTTGTTATTTGGCCGTATTTATTTGAGTAACGGAGAATAATTGTATCAATAAACAAATTCAGTTCTTTTTATTTCATTTTATTTTAGCGAGTTTTAGACAAGAAGTTAACTTTTTAAACTATAGGAAATTAGCTCAGTAAAAACTTCAATTTTGTTTAAAAACTCTTATTAACTCATACTCAGGGTTTTAGAAATTCTGCCTAATGTTATTATTCCTATTTTATCTTAATTTTCTCATGTTTATCTGTACGAAATAAACATGGCAAAAAATTCTTTTGAATATTATTATACTTACCTCATTACATGCAATTAGAGCATATTTAGGATTTATTAAAATCTCGATTTCTGCAATAATTTTATAACTGAATTATCAGTTTCAAAAAACGCAATTTTTACATTAATTGTAATTATTTTAGTTAAAAATCTTAGCTTTCGTCTTTATTAGATTGTCAATGCTTACACAGATTTAAATATTAAACTACAAATGCAATTCAAATAATATAATATATATAATTTATTTTATTATTTCGATCACCGTATAATCACAAAATTTGTGTTATCTGGGCAGCAAACTACTAGCATAATGTAAAAAAAAAGAACAAAGTTCATTACAATTTAGCTGCTAAAATTCTTTCCGAAATTGAACTACCGGCTGATATTTTTTCAGTGTAGAAGACTTTATTTTATCGCCGGCAATAAAGTTCATTACTTTTCGTGGATTACAGTTAATATCATCTGGTGAAAAGATTTTTTTTCTTCTTTAACATAAAAGAGACGAAAGATTAAAAATTCCGTCTGATGTCAGATTTTGTTCGTAAATTGATTATGAAAGTGCCGTAAACTTTTTCACCAAACTAGTTTTTTGTCTAGTAATTCATTTGAATAAGGTTAAGTACGTGATGGTTTTAAATATTTATTCCAGTTTGTAATGTTTTTGTGAATATACAGATCCTATTTGTTTCGTAAAATAATAAATTAAATATATTGCCATTTACAACAATTCTTATTAATCTTAATTACTAATACTCAACTATGTAACTATGTTGAGCATGATTTTTTTAAATCAAATTTATAGTTTTTTTTAAAAAATTTGTTCAATCTTTGATTTCAATATGGTTGGAAGGTATATTTTGCTATCTACATAGTACATTTTTTATATACTTTTAGAATTTCTATTAATTTAAAAATTTTCATACCAGGTTTTTCAAGTTAATGCTTAAATGAGAAGGAAAAACGTTATTAAAATGTGATGAATCATTATGTAACTTATTCATAATACTCTACCTTATTCGGTATTTAAACTAGTTGAGGCTGATTTTCAATTTCACTTTTACTCTGATTGAAAACAATAATAAAGAGTAAGATTTTGGATACCTTTTCTTTTCCGTTTGAAGGTCACCTGTAAACAAAATAGGGATTCATTTCATTTCTGCCATATAATCACGAAATTTGAAATTATTGATTTAACAAAAGATCTATTAACTTTTGAAAAAAAAAAGTTTATGAAAATCAGGCTGTTGAAATTTTCTCCTAAATTGAGCTACCAGACAATATTTATTCAATTTAGAAAACTATTTAATTGTCAGCAATAAAGTTCAGTACAGTTAATATCATCTGATGAAATTGTTCTTCTTTACTCGACCAGATTCTGTAAGTAAGGCCATATGAAACAATTTTATATTCTTATGTAAAGTTCATTACAGTTATCTAACGCAAATGTTTTCTTTCTTCAACATGAAAGAGACAAAAGCTTTAAAATATCGCCTAATATCAGATTCTGTAACTAAAGTTATATTTTACAATTTTATTGACTGCTGCAAAGTTCATTATAGTTATCTAAAACAAATGTTTACTTTCTTCAACATGAAAGTGAGAAAAGATATCGTCTGACATCAGATTCTATTCGTAAATTTATTATGTAAGAATTTTAAAAAAAATTCCCCCAAGAATTTTTCAGCTAGCTATTCCTTTGAATAAAATCATGATGGTTATAGTTAAAAGAAATTAGAATGAAATTAGAATTAGAATTCCCCAATTTTCCTTGGATTAAATTAAGATTTTAACTTAGATGTATGTAGTTCTTGTTGTTTCAAGGATTTAATTTTTAAAAAAAAACACAAAACGTTGGCATTTTACTCGAAAAACGTTTCAAATTTGCGAGTTCATTATTGAATCATTCTAATACTATAAATGAAATCAGTTAAGGTCTGAAACTTACAATAAAATAAACCATATTCGAATTTAAATAAGAGTACTTGCTATCGGGCAAAATGAACGATCCCCCCCCCCGACACAGGATGATAACAATAGCGATTCATAACATGTTTGTTAATCCCCACCCTATCCTTTTCGGCCAAGAATGTACTTCATGTGCTCAAAATATTTGCTTTCAACTTCGCGTATTTATTACACATAGAAGCTGTAATCATCCACAGAGCGTTCAAGTTATATGGTTCAAAATGCAAGGAGGCTGAACTTGGTTATTAATTGCTTTATTTAAGTTCAAGTTATTAATATAATTTCATGTAGATTTTATGCTTGTTAGCGAACATAAATTTTATATTGCCTCATTATTGTTTCAAAACCTCAAACTCAAAGTGTTATTAGTTAAAAATATAGTCATATTTAAGTTTTAAAAAAACCTAACATAGAAATTTTTTTCTTGATCTTAAATGAACTTTGTAGTGTTTACCATATTTTGAGAAATGTTTCCAATAAAATTCTTTGCCTTAAGTGCATCAAATTTTTTTAACTAGCTTTGAATTTTTAAATTTTGAAAAAGTGGCTGCATATATTTCAAAATGGCCACTATTTAAAATGCTACTACTGGCCATTGGTCGTCAACAGAATTTATTAATTTTGCTTTACAGTTTTTGCAATTAAATTAATGCATTTAGCTGCAATTATTTGTTAGCACGGAAACGTTTTTTGTATGTCATAAAATTCTCGTATATCATAAAATGAATACTTAACAATTTTGACCGAGCTAACGATCCTGTGACATCAAACCATTAGTAAAATGGGGCAAAAATCACATCTCCATATCAAGCACTTTTGCATCAATACATCAATCTAGTAGAGAGCCGTGGTAGCACCAGGGAATAGGATAGATCCGCTTTTCAATGAGGTGAACCGGGTTAAAATTGTAGCGATGGCTGATCAATACGAATTCCGCACCCGGTTCGAACTGACCACGGTTTTGACGAAAAATATCTTCAGTGGTAGACGGATCATGGATTAGAGCCCCTATGCAGTCAGGTTAACCATGAGAGGCTTCCGTGGTTTCCTTCTCTTTGTAACGCAAATGCCGTTCAATTCCATTAAAAAGTCCTACACGGAGGCAAATTTCTACCAAACCTTGAGCCAGGAGTTACGTTGTCTCCTGAATTGGGTTCAAAATTACAAAGGCTTCGGAGTTGAACATTAGCAGTCCTAAATCTAAAATTGGGTCAGCTGTTCAACTACTGTTATAATTCATCTATTAGAGGCGAGTTCAAGTATTGATTGCGAGAGATGTGTTTTAATATTTTCATGACTAATAGTTTTCAATAGAAAACACTCAATTTTTTTCACTCTATGAAATAAGAAATCTGATTTACTAATCTGTTATTTAGTTTTGATATAAAAAAAGTTAAATATTTTAAAATTTATAGTATTTTAAAAAACATTTAAAAAAAACAGTAACGCTACTTAAAGCTCCACTACATGTAGATGTTTATTTCTTTTTAAATATACAATAACGAAATTTTAGGCGAGTATTATCAATAAAAAAAAAATTCCATTTTTAAAGAATTATTTTTCGATGCATATTTTTATATTTTCAATCTAATATCAATGATAAGAAATAAAAAATAAAATAGGACACCTCATGCAAAATTTATTTATTGATCACAAGATGCAAAAAAATCTTATAATTCGAAGAATAAAAATAAAAAAAGTGAGAAGGGGGTAAAAAAAAAAAAAACTACGTTCGCTACCTGCCTTATCGCATCCACAGCCAATTCGTTTCTATAATTCTCCTCCACTTTGACCCTTTTCTTCGAAAAAAAAAAGAGCGCCAAGAACTCCAAAAGTCGCCCAAAATTAAAATCAGGCAGAAGGTAATTGGATGCTCTCTGCAGATACCGCTTCAAAGAAATAAAAAGGAGCAGCACGGAAGCGAGATTCTGCGAGGGAAAGTGAAATAAGAAAGAACAGGGCGGAGAAAACTGGGGCTTATCGACAAAGCAGGGCTTTTAGAAAATGAGAAGAAGGGAAAAAAGGGGGGATCGAAAGTCGCGGCTCATCGAGCGCTATTTCAACCGAAGAGATTAGCTGACATTTTCACCGTTAATCCAAAGGGACAACTAAGAGAGGGGCAAAAATTTACGACTATACGCCCCCCCCCTTTTTTTTATTGAAGGAGAAATTCTGGCGAATTCCATATTCAAAATTTTAATTCCCTGTCGTTGAAATGCGCAATTTGTCGTATAAAATAGAATATCAACCCACACAAAAATTATCTTTTTTTGGTCTTTGAATTTTTTTTTTTTAAATTATAGAAATCATTAACGTGTACAGTAATAACGGTGTAGAGAAATAATGAATCGATTTTATTAACCCATAGAAACTTTTAAAATGAACACTAACTGTTTAGAGAAGTAATGAATCTCTTTTTAACGAATCGAAACCATTAATGGGAAAAGAAAGGTTTGGAGAAGTTATGAATACACCTTATTAACACTTTAATGTGAACAATAGTGAAGGTTTAGAGAAATATTGAGTCTATTTTCAGCCAATCGAAAACATAAATGCGATCAGTATTAAGCGTTTAGAGAAATAATGAATCTACCTTATTGACCTATAGAAACCTTTGATGTGAACTATAGTAACGGTTTAGAGAAAGAATGGATGGCATTGGTTCCACAAGGTGCTGACAGGTAGTCTGAGGTATCTGGTACCAAGCGCTCACCAACTGATCCTGCAATTCCCTCTCATTGCGAGAGGGTAGCGTGGCAGCACTAATTTGATTTTCCAAGTAGGGCCACAAATGCTCTATTGGATTAAGGTCAGATGAATTTGGGGGCCAAGACATGACTTGAAAGTCACTTGAATGTTCCTCGAACCAATCCATGACGATTCGACCCTTATGACATGGTGCATTATCCTGTTGGTAAACACCATCCCCGGAGGAAAAGCTGTTGCCATGAACGGGTGAACGTGGTCTGAAAATATGTTCAAGTAGCTTACAGACTTCAGGGATTGATCTATGAGGATTATGAGTCCTAATGTGCCCCGTGAAAACCTGAGCGAGCCCATTGTTATAGATGGAGGGCGGTCATAATGACTCTTCGGTATATATGTATATATAAAATCCACCGCAACGTACAAATGACGAATTTTCGCAGCTTGTCTAGTGCTAATTGAGACTGTGAATTTTCATCGGGTCGCGTGTTAATCTGTGAAAGTCAGGAAGATTCTTCAAAAATTGGCCTATATTAAAGAAGGAAAAAAAACTTTTCGACATTGAAGAACTTTAGTGAAAAACACATTGAGTAATAATTAGAAAACAATCATTTCTCCCTGTTTTCTAAATTGCTGTAAGCAAAGAATAGATATTTCTTAAATAAAATTCTTTAAATAAGATGTCTGCTGATACAAAAAAAAGATAGTATTTTTTAATCAGTTTCTTCGCATGTTTAAAAGCATTTTATAGACATTTTTTTCTCTCCTGGAGTTCGTTAATTTAACACGTTATCACGCTGTTTTTTTTTTTTTTTTTTTTTTTNTTTTTTTTTTTTTTTTTTTTTTTTTTTTTTTTTTTTTTTTTTTTTTCAATCTCAAATTAACAAAAAGACACTCAATAGTAACTTTCAGATTTTTGAACTCTATTCTTGAGCAAGTAAGTAACAGTTTTTTTTTATTTGAATTTTATTTTTATAAATAACATCAAATACTTTTATGCGTTACTTTATGTTCTTTTGCGTCATCTTTCTTGCACTCGCATAATTTTTCACTCAACTGTTTCCTGTTTGTTTCGAATAAAACTGTTTCTAAAACCATTGGATGTTTTTCTTTAACACTAAAATGCTACTACTGTCAGATATTTTTCTCCGATGAATCGAGAGTGAAAAAGTTAAAGCTATAACGTGAGGTGTATGATTTGAGCAAAATATGAATTTTTTTTAATCGTTTTAATCATTTTTTCATTAAAAAAAGTGTTTTGAGGAGAAAAAAACAATTAAAATAGTTTGGTTACAATTAAACTTTGTAAATTGTTATTTTAATGAAAAAATTTAAAATGTTTTAACTACATTGACATTATAAGGCGACAAGTAGATCTATCAAATGTTTATTTTTCACTTTTCAAGCAAGTTTGTTAGTAAAATAGTTTCTCAGTGGTAATGGTTTTGAGTTTTTATAAATTTCAATAATTCAAACATTTATTTATAAGTACATTTCCTTAATGTGTACCTAATTATGAGCCGTTGCGTGCAAGAGTGACCTAAGTCCTTTTCCCGCGTTAAATGAAGTTTACAGAAGTGGGGTTACATTGGCATACCTGCCAACTCTTCCGAATTTTCCGGAAGATTTTATTTTCATATTTAAAGTGGTAGTAAATATATACTATTTTTTCTTTTATAAACTTAATTTTTAAATGATATTGATCACCACTATTCTTTCAAAAATTAAGCGCATATATTAATATGCGGTACTATCATGGTTGTCAACTTAAATTTTTTCAATTGCAACGTATGTTTTTTTTCTTAAAATTGAAGTTTTAATTCCATTTTAATACCACTGGGAAAAATGATAATGGAAGGGATTAAAAGTTGGCAGGTATGCATTGGAGTAACAAAACTACATTTTTGAGACATACTTAAAACTGAAATGATGGTAAGAGTAATAACAGTATACTTTGTCATTAACTCAAAATATAAAGGTTCCCCAAATTGCTGAATATTACAAAAGTAGTTTATTATTATTTACACTACTATTTGTTCTTAACATTAAATAACGCTATAAACATCTTTTACTAACCCATAAATGAGCTCCAAATTTCTCATTTTAGTTTTAAAAAAAATTATAAGCCTTAAAAAAACATATTCTTAGTTCGATCTATCCTCTTAAAATAGTGTTGTAATCTTGGAAATATCGCATTATAAAAGTACATAAATATGAAGCGTCCGTGGCTGAAATTGATCTAATTCAAAAGTATCAAATGTTTGTCCCAGATTATTTAAGGTTACTGGTGTATATATTGAAAGTCAAAGTAAACTAAAAGTAAACCGAATTCAAACCACAGATGACTATAGAATTCAACTTGAAATTAGCAATCTCAAAACTATGATTTCTGCACTTAAATCCACTTTATTTCTTGTAGTCTCATATGATTATTATTGCTATAGCGCTTTCTATAAAATGCAGTATTCTACAAAAATTAATTTAGTGATGAAATGAAATATTCTTTCTAAACTCTATAATAAAAGCGTTTTTTGTTAGAAATTAAGATGAAGATGTTAAAATTGTTTTGTCTATTTTCCTGGGTGAGCCTGTTGTGGCTCAGGGGATAGTGTTTTCTTTCCATTTAGGTGAACCGGGTTCGAATCTCAACAATGGTTGGTTGATACGAATTTCGCATCGGCTCGCACCGACCACAGTGTTGTCATAAAGTATCCTCCGTGGTAGAAGGATAATGGGTGAGAGTCCTTGTGCCGTCAGGCTAACCATGGACGCTTTTTGTATTTTCCCTCTCTATGTAATGCCAATACTAGTGAGTTCCATCAAAAAGTCCTCCGCAAAAGCGAATTTCTAACATTACTTGATCCAGGAATTTCCTTGTATTTTGGATTGGACTCAAAATTACAAAGCTACGGAGTTGAACATCATTAGTCGCGAACCCAAAAGATTGGATTCGCTGTTCAACGACGGCTATATATTTTATCTGTACTGTAGAATATAAATTAAACTAAAGACAAAAAGTTTGATAAGAAAAAATTGAAAAAAATCAATAAGGCATGACTAACGAAATATGAAAAAAAGAATTCATTAGAATCATTAAGATATTTGTTGTTGACGCATACCTGTTAAGACAGAGGGGTGCGATCTATGGCCAAGAATTCGACTTCTGCCACAGCCATTTATAGAGCGGATCCATTCATTCATCCACAGATCGTAATTTTGACATGAATCAGAGAGCGATCAATCTCCAATTCAGTACCCCCAAAGGTATTGATTTGGTATGGGAACATAGAGAACTTTGGACGCGACTGATTTAACGTGCATCAGTCACCATTTACTACACAGGGAATCTTCGGCCGGCTGGATTCGAACCTACGAACTCGCAGGCATGGGCCCAGCGCCCTACCGACCAGGCTATCCCGGCTATTAAGATACTTACAAAAACTTAATGTTTAACGGAAATATCTAGTTTAACGGAGAGATCTTTATTGTTATTCACGTATGTCAGTAAAAAAATTTCTGCAGTTTATAGTTAAGACGAGGAAATAACTCAAATTCTGCGGTGCTTTAAAACAACGTGTTAGCTCGACTGAAACGGTTTCTCCCCACAGCTTACCGAAGGTCTAGTTTGCTTTAGGAAACAAAGGATTCGTATTCTTGAAACCCAATCTATGGAAGTTAGTCGATATCTGGTCAATAATATAGACAGTAAAGCGGTCGAAGGTTTGGAACCCTCTCTGTTATGATTGTGTTTATTCAAAGAAAGTATGTGTTTGTGTCTGATTTCATCATCAACACAAATTGATTAGCATATTTGATGTCATCCTGGTAATTTTGAGTCCTAGAATTTGAACATCCGATCATTATATCAAAAGTTATTCTGGGTGTTATTCTGTTTATTATTTTGAGCACTTACATACAGTTGATTAAAATAGAAGCCAAGAAAGAGAGCAAAAATTGTAGATAAAAAAAAAAACTTTTTCTAGAGAAAATATTTAATTGAGAACACACACACGCAAACAAACGAATAAAATAGTTTTGCTATATTTTAGCCTAATTTTTTGCCGTCTTTCTCCAGCTGAAAATTAAAGGAAAAAACTTAGACTCTAGAACAAGCATCCTGTCATCGGTTGCTAGGACGTCTAAATACCATCCTAGTCGATATGTTAAACATTCAATTATTGGAATGACAATCGTTGAATTCAGTTTTTAGAGGACCAATCAGCTCAAACAAAATATTCGAGAATTCCATTGGAATGCAGACATTTTCCATTGCGCAGCGACATTCCTGGAAGCGAAGATTCTTTCGAAGAATTACCATTTTCATTAAGTCAACTAATGAGTATTTAATTTCTAAATGCCACACTATGCATACCAAAAGAGCAAGCTACCGCATCCTGTATGTTTCCATCTGAAATAAAGGTGAAAATGCTTTGACTTTCCTACTGCCTTACTTTATTTCTTCGCATTCTATGCGCAAGAGAAAGTACAATCCAATGAATTAATTCCAATGTCAACATACATTAAAATTAAACAAACATCGGATTACAAATTGATGGAATCGGTTTTATTTTCAAAATGATTAAATCTATCAAACTTTTCAGCTGAACATTTCTGTTTTGAAAGTAGTTGCTAGACGGTGTCAAAATTTTTTATTGAAGGTTGTCCAAAAAATTTGGAATTTGCAGACATGTTTTGTTGATAGCTATCGGAAAAACTTCAAATTCTTTTTAAAAAAAAATTCTTTAAGCATTCAGAATGTATTAATTTGGGTGTTGAAACTTTATTATAGCTACCATCAACTTTGTCCAGTTCCAGTAAAAATTTCGTGTGTATCTCCATCAGTTTAAGAGAGAAAATACTTTCTAGACTTGATTCTGGGTAATAAGTATCGAGATATGGTGATTAAATATCTATTCACGACTTTCTTTTCTTCTTTTTTCTAAAAATTTCACAGACGTGGCAGCAATGTTACCTCTACACCTGGGATAACCTTGGAAACAGGTTGTTTTCTACGTAAAACTGATTTTAAAGTCTTAGAAATGAAGAAGTTAGTTCTTAGAAATGTTTCTTCAGCGCAAGCAAACTTCGTAACAATAGGTTTATTAACAGTGATAAAAGAAATATTTTTTAAATTATATCTAAACTATATACTCGTTAAATTAAAAGCTCGCTATCGTTATAAAATTTTAGTTATAACTGTTAACAGAAATATTATTTAAGAGAAATATGCTTTTATGTTTTTACATGAGTTAACGTGTACTGTTTGAAAATATTCAGTAAAAAATTTATCTTTTCGTTTTTTTATTTTTTAGGAGTTACATTTCCGTATCGTGATTTATTACAGCTAGGTACAATCGCAAAAGCGCTAAATAGATATAAAATACCAAGTAGACTGTAAACTTTCAATTCTTTTCTTTTAAAAAAAACAAACAAACGTTTGCCTGGTGGTTTCTACAAGTAACTCCTTGAGTTAGTCTCCTACTCTGATGTTTCATTTTAGTTGCTTGACGCCGATGCCCATGAGAAACTATATTATTCATTAATAGCTGATGTTTGATATTGTTCGAAATAATAAATTTATCTTAGTAAATACTAAAATCATATAAAAATAATTTAGACTTGAAAAATAATAGTCATCCAAACCTTTTAATGATATCATATACAAATTCTTTTTAAAAGTTATCGAACACAAAAGAAAACTTTATTTGAATTTAAGCTATTTTTCATTTAATAAGTACATACAATGCAAACGATATCAATATTTAAGAGTCTTACTCCTTTTTTAAGAAATGAAAACTATAAAATTTTAGGCTACTTAGAAATTAAATATCAAATATAAATAAGAAGATATTCAGATTAAAACAAATTGAAAAAAGATGCATGCATTAATAAACAAAACGTAATTTCAAGCTGTGGAGTTCGGTTTTATACGGAGTTTACAAAATAACACTAGGTTACTAGTTACTTCCACATACATGATGCAAGCGATACCAGTTTACAAGTATTTCAATCGTTTTCTATATTTTTTTGTTAAAGTTCCATTCTTTCCCGATGCTATAAATCTTTTATTACAAACAAATACTGCTTTCCGAATGTAACACAACGCGGAAGCATTCGATTTACAAGCAATTCTGGACTATTGATTGAAAAAAGCGAATGTCGCTTTCTTTGTTGTTATTGGCTGCAACATATTGTGCTATGCACCAGGTATAAGGTTTCCGTTTATATTTCAAACTTGGCGAAAATACAGAGGGTGACGTCAATGTAATGTATTGTAAAAGTTATCGTCTCAGTTTTTATTTCACTGTTTTTAATCATTTTTTGAAGGAAATTATTTTTTCAAAATCACAATTTGTGGGTTCATTGACCTATTTTTTCTGAAGTATTTTTCAAAAGAAGAAAAAAGAACTGAGTTTTTCCGTTTTTCATCAATTTGTTTTGAGACTATTGATTTTTTTTTCATTGAAAAGCAATTATGTGCTTGAGTTATTTTGAAATTTAAAATACAACCCATCCTATTTTTCCATTAAAATTTTTTTTAAACTTATTATAATCTTTAGTTTTTTTTTTTTAAAAAATTAAAGGAAGAGAAATAATTTCTGCAAAAAAATTTATCCAGCACAAAATGTTATTAATTGTACCTAACATCGCCCAACATTTAGTTTTATCACCAGTTCTTTAATCACTTTATATCACTCATAACAAAAATATTTATGAAATTTAAAGCGAAATGATTCGAGTGTTTCAAATTTGCCACTTGATGTTTCGAACCTGAAATAAGAAGTACTGATAATTTAGTGAAATGTTTCTCAGAAACATTACCATTATTAGAATAATTTGTTTACAAGTTTCAGCTAATCTATTTGCAAATTTAGGAGGAGAAAATGGCAACGAGCAAAAGTTTTCAACGTCATCTATAGAATTAAACGTTTGAAATGTTGTTGTTGTTTCTAATCCCCAAGAAGTCCATCTCAGTTAGACCAAATCCATAAGTCCGAAAATGTCCAGAAAGACTAAAAACAGGTGAGGTTTTGAAAAAACGTCGTCGATCTTAAAATCGATACAGTTTAGAATATGCTCCAGCGAAGTCTGAGCAGTCCTACATTTAGTGCAAAGTCCAAAAGCCTTTCGATCCTGAACAAACAAGAGACTCCTCAAGTGACCACTTGCAAAGCGAGAGAAACAAGTCTGCTGGCTTCTAGGTCCCTCAAAAAGCAAGGCACCTCCAGGACGTTTTAAACGTTTGATAACAATTGGAAATCAATTGTTATCAAACGTTTGATAACAATTGGAATCGTTAAATAACAATTGGAAATCCATATATCTCCCAGAACAGGCAATCACTGGACTCACAACATATCGGACTGGTATGCTCGTGTCATTAAACGATCAAGAAAATTACTACAAACATCATCTTATACTGCAAGTAAGATCCAACATTAAGTTCCTAGAAGGAAAAATTATATTGAACTGGTATCTCCGTGATATCAAATGACCGAGAAAATGACCACGAACAACACATTAAGTTCGAAGAAAAATACAACATATTGAACTGATATCCTCGTAATATCAAACCATCGCGTCAAGGACCTCATACAACGTATTAAGTTCCAAGAAAAATACAACATACTGAACTAGTATCCTCGTGACATCAAACGACAGAGAATAGGACCACGAACAACATATTAAGTTCGAAGAAAAATACAACATATTTAACTAATATCCCCGTAATATCAAATGATCGCGTAAAGGATCTCAAACAACATATTAAGTTCCAAGAAAAAGACAACATACTGAACTAGTATCCTCGTGACATCAAACGACTGAGAAAAGGAACACAACCAGCATATTTGGTTCCAAGAAAAAAGACAACATATTCCTCCTGACATCAAATGACTGAGAAAGGCTCCACTAATCATATGATTTAATGAAATTGGAAAAGCAGCGAGTGTGAATTAGAATGTAAGAGCAGCAGATTTAACTTTAGAAATGTATTGAGAAGTGCTTTCTTCAGCAGTAGATTAATAAGTAATGAAATACAACTATAGCGGAATTGCTTCTATGGGTGTGTAAAACAAATGTTTAATGTCGCGGCATACTTAACAATTATAAACAACAACCAGACTAAACCAATACATAATGAACTTTAAATGAATGTGTCAAGAGAAGATGCACCAATGCAACCACACCGGCACACTATAAGCCTGATGTGAGGGAAAGAAAGCTGCATCGCAAAATATGCTTATTACATCAGGGAGAATACCGCTTGTGGTGAATAGACTGAGTTAATAAGAAATTTTCTTTTTTCAACCAAGAATGGCAACAGAGCCAAACAGTCACAAAATACTTTTTTTCAGATGTATGAATATGAGCATTCAGAATTCTCTTCCTCTCTGCCCTTTTTTTTAGGATAGACTGGTGGAAGCAGTCATCTGGACTGTAATGTAGAATGTTCTTGAATTTTTGTCTAATTTTATTGAAACAGTATGAATTCGGCAACAAATCTCAATTTTTGCGTAATATTATGTTTTAGTAATTTAATGCTGTGTTTCCAACACTGCAGGGGTTTCCAACTCACATGAGGCCGGGGACCGCAATTAAAAACACCAGTAAAATGGCGGGCCACAACTTTATCAAAATTTTATATAGGACTCTTTTATGTTTGAAGGAACATTAAATATTACTGCCAGATTTTTATCAAGTTGTACAAAACAAAAGTATTGAATAACAAATTTAATAAAAAGTTTGTAAATTTTTAAAAATATTTTATAACATATTAAAAAATTCTGGCCTCGAAATTTACAAATGTAAATAATTTCGTCCAAAATGAGTGGTTTCACAAACTTAAATCGGAGAATTTCTTCGAGAAAATTTCTGAGATGTACATGCTAAATTATATTCACAAAATACGAAAAAAAACGAAATAGAAAACAGCAACATACACGATTATTTTTGTATTTAAATAAATAATTTCTTGGATGCAAAACCTGAGAAATAATTTTTTTTGCACCATTGGAATGTTAAATTCCGCAGAAACGAAGAAATTAGGTTTTTTTTCAACGAAAGAAAAGTATTTTAAACCCATATAAATTTTTTTACGAAAATTGTCCGAAAAAAATGACAAATAATATATTTTAGTTTACGGGCCACAAAAAAAAGGCTTCGAGGGGCCGGTTGCGGCTCGTGAGCCTCCAGTTGGTAACCACTGCTGTAGAGCATTCATTTAATTATTTGATATCAATTTGTGCTTCAAAAAAAATCATCCAATGTGCCATGTAAGGTATGTTATATTATTTAAGAAATATATATAAATGAAATGTAAGTAATTAATAAATTTTTTTCTTCATTATTTTTAATGTTTCTTGTGTTCAACCTTATTTTTTGTTTCAATTTAATCTGTAATTTTAGAGAGTCATAAAATTTAACTACCACTATTTTTTCTTTATATGATTTAATTCTAGCGCGTGTTTTCATCATCAGGTAAATTATTTTATTTTCGTTTACTATTTAGCGCTTAGCATATTTTTATGTTCAGAATATAATTTTGATTAATTTTAGAAAGATGATAATTTCACTTCTTTGATTTGTAAAAAAAACTAATGATTTGAATGGTTTGAATTAATTGATATTCTCAATTGTTTTACGGCATGTATTATAAATCTAACGATATTGCATATAACTAATTTAACGCTAATGCATCTAAACTAATGAATTTATTACCTTTACTTCCCAAAAGGTAAAATATTTTATGTTAACTAGCAGTGCGGTCAAGCCAGTAATATGATCACACTAGTAAATCGCACTTAGTAGAATGTTACAATAATGGGATATCATTGTAGCGTACCTACCACTACAAAATTACAACTACAATTCACTAGTATATAAAACATGTTAACTCGACTCTATGTCGGGGTACCTTTTCATAGATGACGGTTGACATAGTCGATAACTCTCCCCACATCATTTTATTTCATATTTTATAACCATCGTTGAACAGCTGACTCAATATTTTGGTTCAAGACTACTTATGTTCAATTCCGTAGCCTTGTAATTTTGAACCCTATCCAGTAGACAAGGAAACTCAAGGATCTAGTATTGGAATAAATTAGTCTTCGTGGAAGACTTTTTGACGGAACTAACCCGGAAATGCGTTACATGGAGAGGAAAACCACGGTTAGCCTGATGGCAAGGAGACTCCAACCCATGATCCGTTTGCCTTTGTGGTTGGTGCGAGCCGGATGCGGACTTCGTATCGAGCAGCCATCGCTGGGATACGAACCCGGGTTCACCTCATTGGAAGTTACCTCATTGGAAGTTACCTCTACCCCCTGAGCAACCACGACTCAATGGGAGAGGATTTAAATATTTGAAATAATTTTAACAAATTGAAATGATGTCAAAGTTGACAAAATAAAAGTATGAATTTCAACTAATTGTCTTCACGCTGATAGCACGTATTCATATTCTCATATACCCTAAATCCATCAATCCATAATTATTGGATTATAAGCTCTTCAGCTACATTAAATTATCACAATAGATATAACGATAGAAAAAAATAAGGAAAGATATCTGATGATTAAATGATAAATTTTTGCCAGGCAATCATATCGAAACAGAAAGGAAACGACTCCATTTATCAATGTGGTCATCCGTTTTATCCAAAAACTGCTAACATAAGCTCTTTAGAAAAAGATGAAAAACAAAAGCAGTACCTGAAATATTTGGTAGAACTCCTCTCAATATAAATGCTTTGTGATTTAGCAAGGAGATACACCATTTATTTAATGTTTGACGTTGATAATAAACAGCCCTCAATTGAGAAAATTTGAAAAGCAATTTCGTGAAATTAGATTTATTTTTAAGCTGTGAAAGAAACTGTCGAAAGAAGCCTTATTGTAAATTATTATATTTGAATTAATTATTTTGAAAAAGAACGTCAATATAATGAGTTCAGCAAATTTTTACTGCCTGTTAAAATAATTTATAACGAAGTTATTTTATCCAAACTGAAAAGGTACTTTACAAAAACCCGAGAAAAAATAAAAATTTCATTTTTTTATTTAAAATTTTATACTTAAAACTGCATTAGAGTGTTTAAAATAAAATAAAATTTACCAACTTTTCTTAAGTATAATGCGCAAAATAAAAGAGAAAGCACCCTGAATAACTTTTGATCTAATAAGCGAGTTTTCACATGCTAGGACTCAATTTTGATGGTTCAAGGGCTTAACCTAATACGGGCAATTAATTAGTATAAACGAGGCAGGGATAGCCTGGTTGGCTGGGTGCTGGTCTGACGTTTGTGAAAACGGGAGTTCGAATCCAGCCGTAGTAAATGGTGAATGGTACACGTTAAATCTGTTGGGTCAAAAAGTCCTCCATGTTCCCAAATCAAACCAATGCCTTTGGGATTAAATGATGAGATTCCCTTCTAAACTGAATAAAAAAAAGGTTGCAAATTAATATTTAAGTCAGGAAGAACCGATACATTATCTAAACCTAATTAAAGTTTTTGTATAACAGATTAAAAATTTCAAAGCAGTTTGGTTTCAAGATAAACGTCTATTATATTATTTTCAACCTGCGTTGAATAGCCGACCCAATTTACGATTTTACGACTATCAAAGTTGAATCTTGTAATTTTAAACCCAACCCAGAAGATAAGGAAACTCAGGCATCAAGTATTTTGAGAAATTTGTCTTAGTGGAGGACTTTTTGACGGAACTTACCCTCATTTGCATAACATGAATAGGAAAATCACGAAAACATCCTACGGTTAGCCTGATGGCAAAGGGATTTTAACCCATGATCCGTCTACCACTGAGGATATTTTTCGTCAACACTGTTGTCGGAGCGAATCAGGTGTAAAATTCGTATCAACCAGCCTTTGCTGGGATTCGAGCCCGGATCACCTAATTGCGAGGCGAGTGCTGTGTCTCCAGAACCACCACAGCGCTGGTATTTCCAATAGTCGTCTTTCACCTCCTGATGGTTTCCATCGGCGATTCAACTGGTTTTTTATGTGCATAAGTTTTCTTTGTTCGTTAATATTTCATTAATATAATAATTTGTTCGTTAATTTTTGATAAAGTTTATAATAATAATTAACGATTTCAATTGTGCCTACATTTTTGACATAGATAAAACCATATATTACGAGATATCCTGTCGATATTTCTTACATTTTTCTTGCCTCTATATGACCTGCATCACAAACGAATGTGTGACTAAGTTGTATGAATGTATGACATAGATTCTAAAACCATATATTACGAGATATCCTGTCTTTATTTCTGACCATTTTCTTGTCTCCATATGACCTACATCACAACTGAATGTGTGACTAAGTTGTATGAATGCATGGCATAGATTCTAAAACCATATATCATGAGATATCCTGTCTTTATTTCTGACCATTTTCTTGTCTCCATATGACCTACATCACAATTGAATGTGTGACTAAATTTTATGAATGCATGGCATAGATTCTAAAACCATATATTACGAGATATCTTGTCTATATTGCTTGCCATTTTCTTGTCTCCATATGGCCTACATCACAATTGAATATGTGACTAAATTATATGAATGCATGCCATAGATTCTAAAACCATATATTACGAGATATCCTCTCTTTATTTCTTACCATTTTCTTGTCTCCATATGACCTACATCAGAATTGAATGTGTGACTAAGTTGTATGAATTAAGGCATAGATTCTAAAACCATATATTACGAGATATCCTGTCTATATTTCTCACCATTTTCTTGTATCCATATGACTTACATCACAATTGAATGTATGACTAAATTGTATGAATGCATGGCATAGATTCTAAAACCATATATTACGAGATATCCTGTCTTTATTTCTTACCATTTTCTTGTCTCCNTATCTTGTCTATATTTCTTACCATTTTTCTTGCCTCTATATGATCTTCATCACAATTGAATGTGTGACTAAATTATATGAATGCATGCCATAGATTCTAAAACCATATATTACGAGATATCTTGTCTATATTTCTTACCATTTTTCTTGCCTCTATATGACCTTCATCACAATTGAATGTGTGACTAAACATTAAACATTGCAGCAGAAGGTAAAAAAAGATAAATATTATCTTATAAAGAAATTATGATCAATATCGTAACAGTGTGTTAAAATAAAAATCTCACTAATCCTAATTGATAGAATGATAGGTTAAGACTGCAAACGTTTAGGCACTAAATAATGGGATAATGCATCATTAGTTATTAAGGAAACGTGTTCGGAAACGCAAACACATTTGAGGTAAAGCGTTATTGATTAAGTCTGGCAGCGTTACTCTTCTCATTAAATTCACAAAATTAACATTTAATACCTTATTCGATGAAATACTTTGATTTAGATTTGAAAAGCTCTTTATAATAATACGTTAATGGCACAAAATAATAACAAGGGAAGTTGATAATTCTATTATTTTATCAACATATTCATCACAACGAAAATTCAAGGCTTTCTTTTTCAAATTAACTAAAAGCAAGATTTTGTTCCGTTGGATCTTTAAGAATAAGTTTTTATCAAATATTTTGGTAAGATATAAAATGACAGGTGTACCAAAAATGATTGAGGATTTTAAATATCAGGAGGAAAAGCGAAAAGGGGTAAATGAGTACGGTTTGTTGCCTTCTGCTTAGGAAACGATTTAATTTGCTCTAACTAAGTTTTTAAATTAATTGCGAAGCTCATCAAGAGATGACTCTGCTAACTGAGTAAAACTATAAACTAATCAGTTCAAAAAAAAAATACCGATCGCAACTAAAACTAGGAGCTATCTGAGAACAAATTTAACTGATGTCCTCTTGCACGTCTATTAATATGAATAACTTCACTTGCAGAACAAAATATTTTTCTTTATTTTATAACCGAAGTTAAATTCATGGATAAAGCATTGGGGCAAACTTGACTTTTGATAAGCTAACCCATATTTGCGTTACACGGTGAGGAAAACCACAGAATCATATCACAGTTAGCCCGACGGCAAGGGGATTTTACCCATGATCCGTCTACCACTAATGATATTTTGCGCCAGAGCTGTGGTCGGCACCAGCGGGGGGCAGGAATCGTATCAACCAGCCGACGGTGGTATTCGAACCTGGGTAACCTGAATGGGAGGCGAGCGTTCTGTCTTTGGAGTCATGACTCCTGGAAGAAAGTATTATTCAATGGGTTTTCAAGTCAGAAGTACCATCTGTTAATGAACTTTGCAACTTAAGAAAACTTCAAAAATTCACAAATTATTATTCATCAAATCTTTTAAGTAAACATCATACTTAAATACTTCTGTGTTCAACTTTATTTCTTTATTTAATAATTTATTTTTAACACGGCGACTAACTTACCTATGCTTCTTTTTCTCATCATTGGAATAAGACAAAACAAAAGTTCTCTTTTAGAAAACAAAGTATTGAAGTTAATTTTAAAATATCCAATGCATTTCAGGCGAATTGAAAAATCGATGCTTCGTGAAATGTATTTTGCTTTTGCTCGTTTCATTCCAAACCTTTCAAAAACTCATTTTTAACTTATTCAAGGCTTACAAATGTAAACCAAAATAATTCTTTTCTGATTGAAATATAACATCCGGGTAGTAAACACAATATGAAAGCCAATCATATTTGTGATTGGTCCCTTATGCTTACGGTTTTTGCGGGGGAGATTTTTCTCAACCTATCTGTGCGAAAGCGGGTTTCATAGCATTTTTGAAAAGAAGGGATTTAGAATTCATCCTTCCCCAGCTTCGTTCCCATCTGGGCACTGTGCAAAAAGAAACCACCAACCCACACCATAACTCCCCTTCCAATTTCTTCCCCACCGGGAAAAAAAATCCCTTTTTTTGCACACAACCGAAAAATGCCAGCATCGATAACACGAGAAAATATTCCTCATTTTTTCGGGTTTATTTATTTCTGGAATGGTGTGCGATGTTGGGTCGATGCAAAAGGATATAAAACGGGACCCCGTGACGGATCGCCAGTTTCCGTTCCCCCGTACGTAGGGATTTTTTCCTCTTTCGAAGTCCAGGTTTGAAAAGAAAAAAAGTGAAGTTGTTGTTTTTACGTTTCGTTATTTACTTTTTGTGCTGGCGAGCCGAGAGTAGGAAAGCTGTCTTTTAGGGTCATCGATAACCCTTCTTCAAATTTTGAAGAGGCTATTTCATAAAATTTATTAGGAAGAGGAGAATTGGTTGCGAATTTATACAGCTAAGTTGCGTTTTTTTGAGAATAAATGGAGACGCTTTTTAATTGTCATTAAGAAAATGTATTGTGTTTTATTTAACTATTAATTAGTATTGCACAAAAAAATCATATGATCTCAAATAAATAATAGATTTAAAAAAAATAACAAACTTGCAGGTTTTGTTTAATATGTGTGTTTTGCATGAAAAAATCCAAAATTGTGTACCAAGGAATTATATTTTAGACAATAATCTAAATCTCCCAAACAAAAACTTTTTCTTGCTTTAATTGGGCTTAAGATTCGCTCAACAAATGTCCTACAAGAAGAAGGACCAAGATTGGGATGTCTAAATTTTATCGATACTTTTCTATTTGCCGATTATATATAAGCAAAAGCGAACAAATCTATATAGTCGTAATATGGACTAGTCGTGCTATGAAATATCAGGTAAATAAGCCTATTTCTGTGTTTAGTTTTTTCCAACAAAATATTCATCGATAATGTATTTTTAACCCTGATTCATTCATGGTCATCATTTTATCATTTATTCAAGATTAAATTATGTCCTACCCATGCTAATTGAAAATAATTAAATTTTCAGGTTTAACAACGAATTACAATCACATGCTTGCTTATATTTTTATATGCATAGATTAAACAGTAATTATAAATCCTCGATCACTTGGTCAGGTTTTTTAAATAAGGTGATGACATTCAATAATTCTCAATTTAGCTCTACAATTATAAATAAACGTATAAATAAAATAGTTCTTTGTATATTAACCACATAATCTACTTTATACTTACATTTTTAAGTTACTTATGGCACGCACAGTGGATAGAATCATAATTACCATACCTGCCTGAAATAAATTTTAAACTCTATAAATAAATAAAAAAAACTTTATAAATTTAAATTCTGTTTGAAAACCAGTGGTTATCAGATCGTTCCGTATTTTGAAAAAATCAACGAGAAGCTTAATTACATTTTATTTATTTATATCTTTTTGAAGAAAAAAAATTTAATCTGTCGAAACTCTGACAATGTATTCAAGATCTGAAAAGAATACGATCTAAAATAGTTCTTTTTAACCCTTTTAGAATGTCGGGGACTTCGAATGGACCATCGGGAAAGAGGTAAACAAATTTCATGCATGGCTGTAAATTCTACTTTTGGAATGCTGTGTAGAGTTAGCAGAATGAGGTAGAGGCTGCGCCAAGCCCTTCATCTTATCCGAATCGAAATTACCAGACAAGTTTTCGGTATAATATCCAAACTTTGATAATACCCTAGTTTTTAAGAAATAAAAATTCTTTCGTTTAGTTAATTCTGCAGCAGAGGGCAACGAACCGTCGAGCTAGACAACGAAACATCTGTAGCCGTGCTCCAACGTTTTGTTAAAACACAAGAGGTCGCAGCCATGTAAGTGAGGTGTCTATAGCCCCGAACTATTTCGTTACTGCGTGTTCCACTGCAAGTTTTTCGCCTTATTTATTTCTACTATGTTCATTTTTTACAGCACTACACAGCGTACGGGCTACGATTTCTCAAAACAAAAATCTACCCTCTGGCTTACAAACTATGCGGCTGAAGTCGTATTCTCGGTCATAGATGGCGCCACTGAAAAACAAGTGCACCATCTGCCTGAAATTTACTTGATTTCTCCAACCATTCTTGGTGGTAATGGCAAGTAGCATTAGAAACAACAACAACATTGCGCGTAAGTTTGATTAAATTTGCATAACTCCTTTATAGTGTTGTAATTTTCATAAACATGAGTGTATTATTTTTTTATATTTGGTGAAACTCACCACCAATTTCACAGACACCATTTTGTCGTAAAACCTAGTACATGTCATTAACTAGGTTGATCCTTCGACAAGACATTACGTCAATACGGTGTTTTTATTTTTAGTCACTATTCAGCTTAGGTATGACCTAATTACAAATTATATGAGCCCATCTAGATAAATTGGGAAAAATCATTTCATCAACTAGGTCAATCTAGTTCATTTGTATCATCCAAATCTTGGTTCCTCGAGGCGTGTACTTCTAGAACATTTGTTTAGCAAATTTCGATCCCTACTAAGTAAGATAAAATTCTTGCTTCTGAAATTTATATTCCTGGAACGCAATTTTTTCTTTCCTTAAACTAAACAATCATATTAATCAAAACCTGTGAATCTGTTATTCTTTTTAATATATTAATAATTTAATTTTAGATCACCTGAATTTTTTTACTCCATAGTAAATTGTCGAAAAAAATAATAAGACGAATAAAACAAAAATACATTAAAATACAAAAATACATAATTTTTAAATGCAATTAAAAAGTAAACTACAGAATTTTTTAAAAAAGCAATATTATTATAAAATAAAAAACAATATTAATAAAAGCACTTCTTTATGTATTTTTTTTAAAATTGCAATTATTTTATTTTAATTTAATTTAATTTATTTCTATTATTTTTTATTAATTTTATTTTATTTTTTAAAAAAATTACAGTTAATACAGTTAAAATTATAAAGAACAGTATTTCTAAGCTGAAGAATTACTGATAGTTATTTTCAAATCATTTGCACAAACCACGTTCTACAAAACTTCATTAAAGAATTTATAATTAAAATCATTATTAAAATAAAACTTAATTAAATTATAGTTACTTATTAAAATTCAAATGAGAAAATATAATTTTGTATTTACCCTAAATTTTATCAAAAAAGTAATGGACTTGACTGAAAATATAGACAAGCTAATTATTTATGTGAATGGTATAAAGGTAATTATCCAAAGCTACAGGATGGAGTAAAGGATGTGATTTAATTCTATACACTTAAAATTCAATAATCGTACACCAAACTTTCACTCTCTTACACCATACAAGAATTATTTTCACTGCCAAAAACAACAATAATAATGCGCTTTCAATATTATCAGTAGCTTGTTTGCAATCCAGAATTAACTGAGTAACCAGAAAAACCAGAGTTTATTGTCTTCTACGCTGAAATTCATCAACAGAAACTAATATTCCCAGTTAAAATATGCATGCATGTTATTAGATGTGCATTAAGAAAAAATAAACTTTAAATTTTATTATTTTATGTAATAATTATATTTCAATTTTTATATTTTAATTACTATATTTTAAATTATATCTTAATTGCATTAAATGATTTTTTTAATGTATAATTTCTATAAGTTAAAAGTATAGAAAAAACACGAAAAATAATAAAGATTACTGAAAAGGAAAGAAGAANTATATCTATATATATATATATATATATTATACACTGAATTGGGGAGGTATGGAAATCAATGTAAATGGTTCATAATAGCTAGAGATAAAAACAGGAACTTATAAATGTTTTGCTTCCATGTAATTGTATATAATAGAAACCTACCTTCTAATTGATTACATAAAAATTTAAGTGTTGTTGACATAAGGGCAAATATATAAATATACTTAAAAGGACAGCCACACAAAATTATTACTTAAGAATCAATTAAAATCGATCCGTAAATTCAATAAAAACAAAGGAGTATTGCTGTATTTATTAGGAAAAAAATCTCTAATTATAGAATACGTTTAGAGCCAGGAATTATATTAATTTTTCTTTTTCTCTTCCTTTTTTTTAAAAAAAAAAATTACGTTACTGTTGTTATTACTGTAAGTTGTTGTTGTAGTCTAGCATTTGTTCGTCGTATTAATGAGGTTGCGGTTGCCTTTTATAATAATAAAGAAAAAAATATTGGTTAATAAAGGGAAGTGAATTATCGTTGCAATGTGCAAGTCTTCCTACTTAACTCTGAAGTTACTTTACGAGTTATAGATGGCACCACTAAATTTTTGCACAAAGAATTTTACCTCTGGAAATTAATACAAAAGTTTTTATTTTATCCCTTAAGATTCACTATTGATTATTTAATAAGCTTATGACAAGCATATGTATTTAATAACCATAACCAATAAATATAATTACTTACACGAGAATAAAATTTTTCTTTAATTTACTTTTTGTAAAAGCAAAAATTTAAAACAATTCTGTTATGGCCGATGATTTTAAAGTTAAAAAAAAGATTCTTAAACTATTGTTAAAATGTTTACTCTTATCTGTAAATAAACGAGAAATAAATGTAAGTTCTTGATTAATTAATGATTTATAGCAATTATTATAGTCAATTCACAATTAATTAGCATAACATTTTATTCATAACATAGTTCTTTAAAAAAATATGTTCATTGGAAAAGAAATTAATTAAAAAAAAATTGATGCTATCTAGTCATAGAAGAAATTGTGTACCATAGAACTCTTGGATTCAGTTTTCAACATGTAAAATGAATGATGTTCTTGGCAAACTTTGAATCGATTTTTCCTTTTTAAGAAATCGTATCATGAAAGGAAAAAAAAAGATGCCATTAATTTTTTTTCTCATCTTTTCAATCTATAAAAATGTTAGTCAAAACTTTTATCGTCATTACTTTTGGAATATTTATGGCTCCACCTATCCATTCGTAAAGTAACTAAATTAAGTACGGCAGTTCGCCCCTTGGCATACAAAGACTAGGCCAAGGCTCTGGTGGCCAAGGTTCGCACATTGGAACAATACCTGAAGCCATTTGCTAATAATTACAGCTTCTCTTTACTTTTACTGACATCATATTCATACTGACATACATTAAATTTTTCAGTCCCATCTCTCATGTTATATACTTACATAATGGACTGCTTACCAACAAAAATCCATAAATGGCTCATCTTCGCCTTTCACTATATAGTCAATATTTAGAGAGTTTCATAAAATTGTTTTTGCTATTATTATAAAAATTTTCTTTAGAATCTAAATTTAATCATAAGTATTTATAGCGAGTGACTTAAACTATTTCAGGTAATTAAATCATTAAATACTTTGCACCGCCAGTTAGCGCCACATTTGAAAGTGACTTAGTTGAAAATTCGTCACAGAATTATCTTCACATTCGTATGAAAGAGTAAAGCAGTGAAAATTCGACACATGATATGAGCCTTATGACACTTTTAACAGTGGTCACATTTTCAAAAACGATTTTAAAGAATTGAAAAGGGGAAAAAAAAAAACTATGATGCTAATTATTTAAAGCATTTTGTTTGAAGCATTTATATGGCAAGCATTGCAAGGTTAATTTCTAAAGTAAGATTTTAAAGAAAAAATGGAAAATTAAGTAATTTTCAGAATGTGATAAAATTTTTAATTTAGTTCCGTATTTATATTCTAAATTTATATTAATATTAAATTGCATTTGGTGGCCTTTTTGAGAGAAAAAAGTAGTGATTGGTTGGTGACTGGCATAAAATTTTTGATCGCTATTTGTTAAATTCAACTGCTCTGTGACGAGTGGCGACCATTAATTATGCCCCATACACCTTTCTATCCCACAATCACAACACTATCTCGACATTTACAAATAGAAATTAACTTCATATCTTTAGCTGCTATGTTTTTTTTTTCATTGTTTCTTTGAACAGATATTTTTTTCTTGCCTTTTTCTTTCTTTATCTTTAAACCATTGTTAATATGAATTTGTAATGTAAATTCTTTTTAGATGTTGTTATTAATAATAATATAGAGAAAAATAGATTTAAATCGATGAAACTTGCATATATTTTTAAGAAATTCAATAATAAAAGCAAACAATTTAAAGTGTTTGTTGAAAAAAGGAAAAAACGGGGGGAAAACGGCTTTTTTAGCATAACTTTATTTACATTAATACCTTAATTCTAGGGGTATTGAATCAGACAAGAATTTTATATTTAACATTCTTGTACAATAAAGTTGCTTACGAATTAAATAAATTTTGAATTAATTTCAAACCTAAAAAGTGTTGAGAAACCTAAAAATTGTAGAAATTTTTGTGATTTTAAACTTGAAATTCATATGGAGCAGTGAAGGGTTCAACTCTTTTTTGAGCTTAATTTACTGCACTAGCAAAAATATAAATTTATAGAGAAGAGATATACTACTTTCATAATAACTACGGGATCGATAACAGTTCTTCTGCTAAATTATTATTAAAAAATACAGCTCCATTTGTGAAACAGGGAGAATTATAAAAACGTAATTTACAAGTAATGGCGAAGTACATTTAGATGTGATTTAACTGAATAAATGAATTCAACTTAACAAATAATTAATATTTCAGAATTTAAAAATAATAAAACAAAATTGATAAGACTAGAAATATTTGTAATAATCTCTCACAGTTAACTTTAGCGAAGATAACGACATGTCTCTTTAAATTTATCCTGCCCTGCGACATCTTATATATTTCCAAAACTGATTTTTTCTGGGACACAAACTGTAAAACTCCTTAAGGTAGGAAAAGGTTTCACTTTTCTTTGTTCTAAAAGGTAAAAATAAGTAATAAATAAGGATATATGTATTATAGCCAACAATTATCTCTATTGGAAAAAAAAGATCGAAAATAATGTAATAAATGTAATAATAATAATGAAAAAATAAATAAATAAATAAATAAACATGTTGAATTTATGTGTTTAGAGCTACCATCTTTAAAAGGACTCCGAACTTTTCAAAGTTTTTAATTAAGGATTTTAGTTGTACGCAATAATCCTGTAGTATAGCTATTAAAATTAGATTACTTTTCACTTTTTAAATATTTTATATCTTCGATGAAAAAAATTCATTTCGGTTTCTTATGTTGATTTTCCAGAAATCACTTAACGAAATACAAGTATAAAAAATCACACAGCAAAAAAAAAGTTTCAAATTTTTTTCGTTCGGTATGTTTAAAATTCGGTAGTTAGTTCATGTCATTCGTTCCCAAAAAATATTAAAAAATAAGTTGTATGAAATCGAGAAAATTATTAAATACTTCTAACAGATCACAGAACAATATATCAGATTTTCAAAAGTTTGGAAATTATTTTGTAGTAGCTTTTCTTAGTGCTGCCATCTTTTTGTTTTTTTTAAAGGCACACAGTAGATTTTATTATTGCAGGATATTTATTTCCTTTGTTAATATTGCCTTTTTACAGATGCTTATTAGTTTAAAAATTTTCAATATTAAATAAAATTTGAAGTAAAATTAACACATACTTTAAGCAAATTAAACATCATTTATAAAACGAGGAGAAAAAAAAAGAGGCTGTTCTCATTAATTAGTGCTGCCATCTTTAACACAAAAGAATAAACGTTGCAATTTAAATTGTGAGTAAATACTGTATTAAGAAAATATTACTGAGAATTATATATTAAGTAAAGACATATTTTTGTTTTAGATTTTGTTAAGTTTTGGTATTAATCTACGATTATTTGATTTAAAAGTTTAAAAATTTGTTGACCTGTTTCCCAGCAGTGCTTGCCAATGCATTTTGTGTATGTATGTATACCTGAGACAATTCTTTTATACTTTTCCACTTTCTCAAAGGTCTCGCGGCAGTTAAGTGAAGTTTTGGAGAGCGGGGAATTCTTAATTTGTTGAATGTAAAATTTTCATTGTATTTTTATTTCCTTTAATTGCAGGAATAGGAATTTTTATAATTTTAAATTTGCTGAATTAATGCTAGGCTTTGACAAGCACAGTTTTTGTTTAATAACAATTTTTTTTCTAAAAACGAATTTTGATTTTCTGATCTGAAGTTTTTTAAACCTTAAGTTGATATACTTTTGTTGCCTAAATCAGAGATAATTTTCATCTCCAAGTGCAACGTATCCAGTAAATTGAACAAATGTCCAAAATTTTTTGAATGTCCGGTAAAATTAACAAAATACCCGAATAGTAAAAAAAAAATTTTTTTTCTGGAAGTTCACAGCAATTGGTAACTCATCCTGGTTTCTTTGTACTCATGTTTTATTTTTACAACGTTATATTTTTGCTTTGTTTACTGTATTTTTAGTACTTACTTAATTATGATATATTTTTTCATTTTTAAAATTTGCATTTTAAATTCATTAATTAGCGTTTTAGAAAATCATGGATTTAGAAATTAGCATTCTTTAATAACATTCTATAAATACTGAAAAAAAATCGGTACATATGTCACTTATACAGCCAAATAATGTTCTACTAAGTTTCCTAAAGAATTAATTGTAGTTTTATCAAATATCGCACAAAAGTTTTGCTATCGTTCTTTATTCTACAATGAAAAATAAAGAATTTCCCTATATTTACTTAATAAAAGAGTATTAATATGAAATTTCCTTTGTGATATTTTTGAATCAATTATAATTTTATAAAAATATCACAAAGATAATTTTTCACAATTATTAGTTTTCTTTTAACTCATATTTACCTTATTTCAAATTTAATTTTTATTAATTTCCTCTTAAATTCCTATTTGCCAGATAGGAAATTTAATTTTAGTAGCACTAGAATTCATTATATTGCTATTCATTTACTCACAAAAGGAGTACGCCAGCATTTTTCCGCCCTTAAAATGATTGCTTACCACTTCTGCATATTCATATAGTATGCAATATTTTAGACTTTTTAAATAAAAAATTACAACACTAATTTTATAATAAACTGTTCACGAAATTAAAATCGATAAATAAATGGAAGTAGGAAGTCAGTTATGCTTTTTAAGTCCTTATACGAAAACACAAATACTAACTGAAAAATACTTGTTACCTATACCTACGTATTCTTAACACTAAGCATTTATCGATTGGTTTCTTTTAAATCGTACACTTCCTTATTTCTCAAAAGCTTCTTGAATATTTTATACAATCAATAATTTCAACAATCAAAAATTTCAACAACTAATAATTTCAAAAATAGTTTTCTCTCAAGAAGCTACCGTGTTTATCCATTTCAATATATTTCTCACCAATTTTTTTAAAAATTCACTCGAGTAAATACTAAGTATCCCTACTTCTTTCCTACGTAGGAAGTATTAGATAGAAAGTTATAAAACATTTCAGTTAATGATGCAATACGTTAAGGTCATACATTATTTTGTCTTGAATGCTTTTTTCAATGGAGCAGACAAGTTAGCGTGTATATCTTATAAACCTATACGTTCTTTAAAAACTTATACATTCAGACAAAAACTGAACTAAAAAAAGAAATCTTCTAAAAATATTTTTATCTCTCCGTAGAAAACTAATTTCAGATTTCAAATCCTCACATCCGAATTAGATAAGATCAAGTACTTACATAAATTCCGGTGTAATAGGGCGAGTTTGTGTCAGTTTCTCGAACAAGTTCGTAAATGTTAGTGCTATTGTGATGAAATTTCGTTCCTATAAGTCATTAAAATTTTTTAAATAGATCGTTTGAAAGAAAAATCTAAAAAACTTAATTTTCTCATTGTTTAGTCATTTTCATAAATTAAACTGTAAAAGAACATTTTTTTTTCCTTCCAAATATTTCTAAAAGATAATGCCAATGATATTTGCCTGCTTACAAATATATTTAATTGGGTACTTACTGCGAGGTGAAGTGATTAGGACTAACCACGTGATTTAAATCAGATTTAATTGGATACCTGTAAGCGACAACACGCGTGTGTATCAAACCTGATTGGTTTCTGAATCGACAAATGCAACGATATATCAACGATGACGTCACTTGCGGGTATCTAATTTTTTTTTTAAAAAAGCAGTTAATTACACGTTTTTTTAATATTTAATTATTTTTCATTCGTTTACGTCAGGCCAAGGTCAATAGTCCATGTAGCTTTTACCGTTCCGTTTTGCTCATGACTTACATTTAATATGTTTTAACGTCTCAATTACAGTAATTCAAGAGGCGCTACTAACCTAAAATAAATGAATTAATTTTAAAAAAACTTTGTGTTACAGAACATTTTATTTTTTGACATTAAAAAATGCGTTGTAGTTGTCCTGGTAACAAAATATTTATAAAATCATTTTCAGGAATTCAACTTTTATATATATATTTATATTGAACTCGAAAAGAGTATTTTTTTAAATGTATATTTAAGATGTTAGCTAGTAGAAATGCAAAATTTATTACAATAAAGTAGCAGTTCCAAATGGTGCTTAGCGGAACCTTTGGGTTCCGTGGATGAGTTTAAGGGGTTCCAAAAGTTAAGACTTTTTATTTCAACCCGCAATAAATTTTGAACTTTAAATTGCATTTAAATCTAATCAATAAACCATTATTTATTTATTCTTTTGGCTGTTTTTATGAAATTATTTAAACTAAAATGCCAAAAATGAAATATCACCTTTTTTAAATGAAAAATACATAATTTTTAAATAATATATTGAAACAGATTCTGCAAAAGACATTTATTTAAAAGAACTGCATTCGTATTTCCGGTCGGGCTATTTTAATCAAACTAAATTTGCTAATAAAAAAACAATATGTTTCCTTAATAACCAATTTCATCGTTTATAGCAGTTCTTATTAGCTTTCATTTCAAAGAAAACCGTCATTCGGCTCATTAAATTTATATACACCACGAAACAAATTCAGTACTGAACTAGACAAAGAGCTCTATGACTGTGAATTTAGTTGTAAGACATAAAATCTAATTTAAGATAATTAATAACAAAACGATGAGAAAAATTCATTTGTCTTTAATTTATTTTATAGCCTAATGCGAGTTCTGAAATAATTCATGTGATTTCGGATTGTCATGAATATACATTGGAAACGCTCTTATATACAATTAATGTAAGTTTTCTTATATATTTAAAATGTATTTTTAATTGCCGAATTTAATTATTGCCGAATTTTTTAATTTCTAAATTTTTGGGGCCTATTTATTTATTTATTTTATCTTGAAAATATGTAGTTTTAATATTCTTTTTTACTAATTAGAAGGGTTATAAAACGTTATTCTTATTTTTCAATGTTACGAATGTATTAACTTCATATAAATTTTATATTTATTTGTTATTAGTATAGATCCTACTTTCATATTTTTTTTAATAACCGGCGCTGAACAGTCGACCGAGTTCTTAGTTTATGACTATCAACGTTCTACCCCGTAGTCTAGTAATTTTGAACCTTTTCCAAAAGACAAGGGAACTCCTGGATCAAATTTCGGGAGAAATTAGCTTTCTTGGAGAACTTTTTGATGGAACTAAACCTCATTTGAGTTACATGGAGAGGGAAATCACAAAAATCGACCACGGTTAACCTGATGGCAAGGGGACTCAAACTCATGATCCGTCAACCACTGAGGATATTCTCTGTCAACATTGTTGTCGGTGCGAACCGGGTGCAGAATTCGTTTCGATCACCCATCGTTGGGTTTCGAACTGTACACTTGATTTGCCTTCGCGGAGGGCTTTTTGATGGAAACTAACAGTATTTTCATTACACGGAGAAGAAAACCGCGAAAACTTCTCACAGATAACTTGACGGATCTCTAAACCAAGATCCGTTTACCACTCAGGATATTTAACGTCAGCACTGTGAACTCGTATTAATAAAAAACTTTATTATTGTTGAATGCGTTAACAACTATCCTTATATACTTTTTTTAATAAAGTCAGGGTTCCGTTGAAAAAAAATTGATCATTTAAGGTTTCAGTGTCGAAAAAACTTTGAAGCGCTGCAATAAAATAGTAATTATTAAATAAAACACTATTGTTTCAAATTCTATTTGTTACTTTAAATGTTTTTCTTGCTGGAATAGAGAAATAACAATGCGTGATCTTTAAGAATAACGTATCTAATTTATGAAAATATTAATAGTGTATGTTTTAAATTCTTCTAGGAATTTCTAAAGGTAAATTAAAAAGACACAAAGAATTTTTAATCATGGTAGATCATATTTTACAATTTTAAAGCAAATACGTATTTCACTTCAAGAGTTGGCTTTGTCTAGATGTAACCAAAAATATTGACTAAGCGTAGCAAACAGGTTTATGCAGAGGGCATTGCTTGCTGAACTTAAGCAACATCTTTTTTTTTAATTTTTAATTTTTTTTATTCTGCAATCACTATTTTATGTTTTCGGACTTCACCAATCATTACGCATGTATGACCCTCCGTGCGTGCGGGCGATTTATAACTGTTGATTCGATATGTCGTTTGTATTATAAAACCTTTTTCTCATACTGAAATTTAAATCGATTCAGTGGATCTGGATATATTTAGTCTAATAATTCTGCTAGTTTTGAACTGCAGTGCAATTTGTTACACGTACAACCGTTTAGTTCAAAATTTTCTTTCCGGTGCATTTTATTTTAGTCTTCAAAGTATTTCTTACTGTTGAAAATTTATTTAAAGAAATGACAATATGTTAAATACATATTGTCACTGGTAGATTTACAGCATATATGTATGCCCTAACTACACCCAATGGTAGTGAGGAAAGTCTGTATATATACTGTAAATCTACCAATGTGACCTTTGATCACGTTCTATGACTCAAACTTAATGGTTCAAGAGGGTGATTTCAAATATGCTAATTAATTAGTGCAGACCATATTTTAAGTTACACAATCAAACAAAAAAACGTATTTTCTCTGAATAAACATTTATAAATAAATAAACATCCCCAATAAAACTATCTCTGAATAAATAAACTTCCCCAACGGATTCGGATATTCCGATCCCCAATATAAAGGGGTAGTCGCAATATAGGAAATAATATTCCTAATAGTTAGAGCGGTCCAGAGTTTGGTCCCCTTCACGGTAACTTTACTTTTAGCGTATTTCAAAATATCTCGAAAGCTTTTTACGTGAATTGAAACATTTTTGCCCACAATTATAAAATTAGTTTGTCCAAAGATAAATGTGATCAAAAAATTTTCTATTCGCTTTAGAAGTTCTCGAGATTTGGCGAAATAAGCAAAAAATAAAACTGGCAGTAAGGAGTCCAAATTCTGGATCACTCTCCTGACTATATTTCCCAGATCCTAGTACGTCGAAAATAGGTACTTTATTCACTCAAAGTAAGTTTTTGTGTATGATATCGTCAGCACTTATTAATTAGCCTATTTTAGATCCCCCTCTCGAACCATTAAGATTGATTCCTAGAACGTGAAGATGCTACATTAGATCATAAGTTATTCAGGGTGGATCATTTATTTTTTGCGCACTGTACATCCCATTTTAAACTGCAGATTTTGCATGCAAATAGTTTGAAATGCAATGGAATTAAAGAATGAAACATACTCAAAAACATGTGAAAATATTTATCAAAATAGAACAAGAATAAATATAGTATTTTCAGAGAAGAGCATTCAGAAGAAGTATTTAAATGTAGAAAGCCAAGTTAAAGTTTGAGAATATTAATTTTAAAGTATTCGAAATGTATGTACAAATAGATACAGAATATCAGAAGATTTTATATACATAGAAACGTTAGAAATGCTTTGAAGAAAACAGCATATGTTATTGGTCTTCTATGCTAACTGAATTTATTTCAAGTAAGGCAGGTAACACTTTCCTGAAATATAAAAAAATGCATTATACTCATATTTGGAGGCAAAAGATGTAATAAGTTTTGTTTTTGTAGTAATAAATACTAAATGTATAATAATTAAAAAGCAAGGCTTCACGAGGCGTAGTGTAGATCCTTTATAGAATTATGCATACTAAGATAAATACTTTTTGGAAATTTTTATCTTTATGACAATGCCTTTGGCCAACTCTTTGATAACTTACAGATGAAGGATTTGTTTTTATTGCCTGAAAAGAAAACAGCTTTAAATTAGAAACAATCACGAGTAAGCAGTTCACAAAACCGTTTTTATAGAACTCTTTAAAAAAAATCTTTTACACCGAAATTTTATGCCATAAATTCAAAGATAAGACTGGTTTCTTTACGATTCAATTGACCCATTTAAACAAAAACTGTGTACATAAATTGCATTGGGCATAAATGTTTTATTAAATTTATGTGTTCAAGTATAATTAGCTTAAAATTAAAACATTTGGGAACGTTTTTTTTTCTGTTGCAAGAGTCATATTGCTGATCTTAAATACTTTTGTATGACTGACTTTCTGCAAACTGTTTCGCTCACCAAGCTACAGATTTCTTTTTTCTTAAAATGACATTTTTAGTCTATTCTTTGTCAAAATGTGTAAGTTTAAAAACGTTATGTATAACAAGGGAAGTCACATAAATGTTTCAAAAAGCTTCTGGGAGAGTTAGGGCACATCACATTATCAGGAACACATGCTCGGAAATGTAGCCGTACGCCGTTACGGGCGTTTCCCTATTGTGCTTCTAAGCAGGTCATAATAGGGAAACACTCCTAAATGTGTACGGTGACATTTGTGGTTGGGTTCCTATTCAATTTTAATCCTGATGAGCCCAAACTCTCCTAGAAGTTCGTTGCAACATTTATGGGACCCTTGTTAATCTAATGGGACCTTTTAAACTTGCACATTTCGACAAAAAATAGATAAAAAATGTTCTTTTAAGACAGACCTGTTGCCTTAGGAGAGAAATTAATTTCATATTTAAAATCCTTACACCTGAATTAGGCAGCAAGGAATTTGTTCCCCAGTATTATGTACGCTGTATGTTTTGATTTTTACATGAATGTATGGAAATTTTGCTAATATAAGTGAAGGGAAATGTTTAGTTCTGCATTATAAACAAGGGATTTAAGCTTTCAGAAGTCTTTACAGATGTTGGCAATTTAGAATATACGATTTGCCAAATAAACTGAAACTCTATAGTGATTGTCTATATGTTATATGAAATTTGCAATATTCACCGTATCTTTGTCATTTATATAAATTTCAACTTAATTAGTAATTTTTTATAACATGAGTATTGCAAAATTCAGTAAAAATTATGCCAAAACATTCATATTGTTTAAGAAACGTACTTCTCGAGGAGCGATTCAGATGAAGAAGCTTGTGCGGTTGAGAGAGGAGAAAGTTTCTTGCTGCATGCATTGCTGAATTTGAAAGGATTGCTGAATGAATGCTTCTTCAACATGCTTTTCACCAGGATCTGAAACACAAGTAAAAATATTCTTTATTTTTTTATCTTTTACTGCACAATATGATCTAAGAATCATTCAATAATATCAAAAAGTTGTCTTTTGGAGAGTAAGACCTCATGCATCGTTAGGGAGTATAATGATGGAATTTGGCGTGGTTATAGTTGTATGGTATAATTGAAGATGAAATCAGGATCATAATAAATTTTTACTCGGTAACAATTGTAGAGCACGAGACGCAAAACTAAAGAATATTTTATAAAAAATACATTTTAAGTGATATAATAATAATATCAGTGAGAACAAGCCATGAGAAATTTCCCGTGACCAGCCACATTTTAAAAGTGATTGAATTGTTCGCAACAGACAGTTCGAAGCAGGGGAAGAGATGCATGGTTGGCGATTTATTAAAAGATAAAATAGCCGAAAACAAAACCAATCCCCGTAATCAATGTTGAATTTAAAATAATTTGGCTATTGCTAATCGCCAAAAAGGATAGTGAGAATTAGTATAACCTTGTAACTGAAACATTTTTGTGGTTAGAGAAATATAGAATTAAGAGTTACAAATAGATTTTGTTTTCGATTTAGTCGTGGCAGTGATTTAATGAGCTTTACATTTGTATTAAAAAATTAGCCGTTACATAGAGTGTTAAGAAGAGAATAAAATATTTGTATTAGTTTATTATAAAATGTAATAAAAATTAAATATTTGGTTTAAATGAATTAAAATTAGATTAGGAATGATTAAAAATAAATAAATTTATGAAATTAAAGTAATTTTAAAAGCTAGAAAATATGTAATGCCTATTGTGACATCATAAGGAGTTATAGAAATTTCTTTTTTATTAAAACACATAATTATCTAATCTTCAGCAAATACAATAAAAAAAATCTACATAATTTGAGGAATTAAACTACATGTTAAAATTATTATGCTGGTATCATACAATTTTTATTTAACTATAAAAATAACGTAAATCCCAACATGTGAAGTAATATAACGCTAATATACAAGTGACCAGGGTTTAAATCCAGGCCATGGCTGGTATGATCGTGTACTTCTCAGGAACTAGTCTTTTTAACATTGCTGAACTAAAATATTGCCAACTTTAGATGTTTAAGAGGATAGATCTGATTACTATAGAATTAACTGTTGGAAGTTTTCATATTTAAAAATTGTCATGTCAGTAAGACTAGTTCGCCTTTCAACACTTCAGTGGTTTCCATGTGAAACATAGTTAACATAATTTTGCAGAAAAAAAAAGTTCATTAGATACAAAATAATTATTCAATGATATAGGTATTTATTTTTACGCTGCGCAAAATTTTAACATATCTTTTTTTTTTTATATTCCGAAAAATCAACGTAAGAGACAAAAAATTCAAAATTTAGATTTTTTATATAAATTGTATCTTTGTATGGTAGACTACATGCTGCAAAAAAAATACTTTTTCAAAAATAAATTTTGTTTCATGAGTTTTTTAAATTTTTATTTTAGCGTTTATAGCATAATCAATAGAAGGAAAAAGTTGTCAAGCCACTTTTCTCGGAATCAATCGTGAAGCACTTACATTGTTTTTTCAATTGCACGACAGTATACTAGTCTTGAAAATACAAAATTGTAACACTATCATATTACAGGGTTTAGCAGGTGTGAATAAGTATAATTTTATTTATTCAGTAAAATATAACACATGGAGCATTTTTCATCAATAATTATCATTGCTAATTTATAGAACGTATCACATCAGTGCCATGACAGTCCGGGTGGACATTTCCTTTCTGCAGAAAATTTCTCCAACAGTTCTCTTTGTCACTAAATTGTGCTAGTAAATACCTAAATTGTTTTGACTACCGCGTAAATGGAATTCAGTCACTGAAGTTTGGACGTATTGAAGCTCTACTACTAATTAGTTTTGGATTGAAAATCTTTTGTGTTGGACTAGTTGTTTCTAAATAGCAAGTAATCCCTGTGAATCTCATTCTGTTTAACTTCATAAATTTTAAAAAAAACTTGTATTTACTCTTTGAATCCATCAAAAATATTTCGCAATTACTTTCTTTCACAGATGTTACTAGTAGGAATTTTGTATCTCTTTTTTATGCACAGTTCACAAAATAAAAAATGAAAAAACTGAATACCCTAGATAACCTTTTCTCCTAATGATCAAATTTTCATGTGCTTAGACTCAATCTTAATGAATCGAAGGGCTCACCTTCTATCAATTAAGTATACTAAATGACTAGAGCAGACTATAGTTTAAATTACGAAATCATACACAGAACGTACTTTTCAGATTAAACAAACCAATTGTTAGCAGATTCTTGACCCTTAAGTTTGGGGGGTGGGTGCAGCCGCAATTTGGAAAATCGAAAGTTTGGACTGCTTTACGCTAAGGTTTCTTTTTGCGAATTTCGATCAAAGCTCTAAAGATATGGAATTTTATTACATGTCTTTAGAACTTTGCTTGTGAATTGAAATCTTTTTTTGCACGCATTAGTTTCATTTATTCAAAGATAATTTCTTACAAAAAAGAACTTTTAATAAATATAGTTTTTATCATGTTATTTAGTAGTAGTGGAAAATTTTTTGATTTGTTTGATATACAAATGTTTAATTTTAAACTAAGTAATTTTCAACGGCAAAGTACGAAATTTCAGAGCAATACGTCGAATAGCCTTTAAGTAAGACATTGATTCTCAACCTTTTTTTGGCGGCGGCAAAATTTTAACGATTTCGAAATTTGACGGCATACAATGAAAAAAATTAGTTTAAAAGTTGTTTTCTTACCTATAACACACTGTGTTAAATTGTTTGTGATAATAATTTTGAATGTGAAATAAAATAATATGTACTACAAAAGCACGTTTATTTTGGGATTAATTATTTCTTTCGATTAGTTTTTAATTGGTTAGTAACAGTTATTTATTTTTTTTACTAGTTATTAATTGTTAGCTTGTTTTCTATTGTTATTAACTGTTAGTTTTTTACATTAATTATTATTTTTTGCGATTTCTTGTTAATTAGTATTATTGCTAATTATTAATTGTTAGCTTATTTTTTGTTAGTTATCCTTTGTTAATTTGCTTTTAGAATTATAAATTGCATAGCTTACTATAATGATTAGCTTTTATTTCCGTTTGAAAGTTAATATTTAGCTTTCTTTCTTTTGTTAATTAATAATTTTAATAGTCATTGAGTTTTCTAAAAAAAAGGATTAAAATTTTTATTGTACCATTTCTAATATTCGGCAGCACACAAAAGTGCCGCGGCACAGTTGTTGAGAATCACTGCTTTAAGATATCAACTTTTTTGAAAAAGTCGTATATTTAATTTCATTTCTCACGAACTATTTGACCGATGGCATTCGATATTTGTGTTTGGCGATAAAAAAAACTACATTCTTGAAAATTAAGTAATTCACACAATTCAGAAATGTTTCGACCACTATTAAATATAATAATAAAAAATACCATTTAAAACTTGTTTTTGCATGGAATTATCTTTCATAAACGCATTTCGTTAGTCCTGACCAAAGCATGGGGACTACAATTTTCCTGATTTTGACTACCACCCATATTTTGTGGGTCGAGAGTTCGAATCCATTGAAGAAAAAAAATGCGTGTTTATTCAGAACAATTAAATTTTTGTAATTGATTTCGTAAATTAAAATATCCTATGTACTGTTTAATCGGCATATTTGAGTTAACCTTCGCGAACTAATAAGATAAGGTTTTTTTTTTAATCCTTACCTTTGTTCATATACTCAGTGGGATAAGCATATTCATCAGAGACCTAACCTGTCATTACACCATCAAACAGGGTATAACCATAGCCACCGAGAGTCTATGGTATAACACCGATTTGAATATTATCGATTTGCTTTTTAAGTAATTATAATCGTAACTACGAGTATTATTAATGTACAGTTAGCTTTTAGTAGAACAAGTAATCGGCATTACAAGTCACTCATTACTTGTCCTCATTAGGCCTAAATTGTAAATTCAGCTTAAACACAGAGAATTGTTTTATAAAATGATATATACTTTCACGTGATATAATTTGAAAAATGGATTTTAAAATCAGAGTGGCCTAAACGAAAATGAATGAATCAGCAAATCAATAATATAAGTAAATTAGCGAACCGATGAATAAGCCATTTTATAAATTTTAAAAAGAGTTGGTTCATTCCTACAATGACTTGATAATTAACTGATGGAACCGCTCATTTTATGCCAATTCATCGATTCGCTACTCTATCGCTTCATTTATTTATCTAATAGTGAGCGAATCAATTCATTGATACATGCATTTATTTATTGAGCACATTGTTTTCAAGTTGGACAGGATTTACATTATTTTTCCTGCACCTCTTAATTGAAGCTGAATGACCAATTCATAGAATTAGTGCTGAACATCTAATTTAGATAGCATGATTACATCAACTGCTTTAAATTGATTTAGTTAAAATTATATTTTTTCACTTCATTATAAATATATACTTCCAATGCAATCCCTTTTCAATCGTTTCCACAAATACTTAAGATTGAACCTTTACATGCAGGTGCAGAAGAACCCAGGAAGGAAAAAACATTCGAGTATAATGGTTATTTCAAAAGAAGGTGAACACAATAATAAGTACAGTGTAAAGTAATGATTATTGCTTATGAATTACAAAATATTATTAATATTTGTCTTACCAAAGTTCCCAGTTTAGGAATACACTGAATAGACTTCTGAATATCTTCTTGAGTAATTTCAATCTGTCGGCAGTTTTCTTCTTCATTGGGCAGAAGACTTAAACCATTTTGTGTTATCCATTTGTGCTCCTAAAGTAAAAAAAAAAAAAACATAGTTGTAATCCAGTGCACAGGGAGGGGGGGGGATAAAATGATGGGAAATCTTCTATACTATTCATGAGAATATTTCATGAGATTATTTTCATATTTCTAAAGAAATACTCAAGGAATCATTTTATAACTTCAGAGGTATTTACATCATGTGAGTTCTCATACTTATCAATGAAGTTCAAAGCTTTTAGAGGCTTTAGGGACCGACAATAAATTACAAACGGAAAATAACGCTTTTGATCACTTTATGCCAAAAATTGTAACAAAGATTTGTAACTTGTAACAACTATTCTGGTTATCATGTGCAAAAATTGCACAAAATTTTGTAAACCTAGCTTTAATATTTATAGAGATATGGACATTTTTGTTAAAAATTAATTTCTTTGTCTTACATTCTTTTTCTACAGCTTTAAAAATATTCTAACAAACACAATTTTACTAAACTAAAAATTAAACAAAATTTTAAGAACATTTTAAAATTAATTATAAATTTTTTTAAATTAAAATCTGAGAAAAATTAGTCCAAAATATGTAATCTATCTATATTATATAAAACGCTAATACGTATGTATCAATAAAACCGATTATATTTCTTTTCTCGCGTTGGGAACAGTTTTCATTTTTAATTGATAGGATTCGGAGCGCAAGAGCACGTAGTGAGCATCATATGTCTAATCAGGTGAATTCTCACCGAATTATCAAAAAAATTCTCACAAAATTATCTTCATTGAAGCCGATGCTTCACATTCGGCGTTCAGTACTATTTCATATTGTTTTACAACACATGGTCTTAGCCCTCTGGTGGGAAAGACTTTAAAACAAAACTTACAAAAGTTACTTTTCTCAACAACTGGAATTTAGAATAATGTGATTAAGAAAAATATGCGAACTGTTTGCAATTTCAAATTAACATTGAAATGCAAAGATTAGAATGAAAGATTAGAATGAAGATTAGAATGAAGATTAAAATGAAAAAATTAGAATTTTCTACAATGAAAAGTTTTCGGAATTTCAGTGTTCAAAAAAGTATACCAAAGCTAGACGTTAAGAACGTATCCAATGAGCGAGCATCGGATTGCGAAGCAATCCTAAATGAACTGCGAAAGCAGTTCCGGAGGTTGGCGAGCGCAAGCGGGCAGGGGGCGAAGCCTCCTAGTTAAGATATAATTAATTAAAGTAGTTCTTTTATACTGCTCATGCGTGGAAAGAGCAATATAAAAGAACTACTAACTTATTTATTATTTTGTAGAAAATCGTATTTGACAACTAATGAAAAAGTCCGATTTCAGTATCTTAAAATTTTAAAAAGTTTCAAACAATTTTCCAAGTAGTTTTTTTTAACTTTTTGTTAAAAAAAAGATAAGATGTTTAAAATTAAAACGGGTTTTCCATATATATTTCATTTTGTACTATTAAATAAGATTCATTAAAAACGACCCCGGCATTCTTGGGGATCATCCCCCATAAAAGTATCTTTTTTTTCATCAATTTTTTTTCCTTACTAAAACATATTATGGTGTATGAACATTTATTGTAAGGTATTATCATTTGTTATTAAATTCTGCCTTACGATACAAAATAATATTGGTAAAAAAATCCTTATCATTTTGAGCTTTCTTTTCAAAAGTACGAAAAATACTTTGAGAATTGTTTGTAACTTTTTAAATTTTCATTTTGATTAGTTGCCAAATACGATTCACAACAAAATAAAGAAAAAAAATTTAAATTGCAAAGCAAAAATTTTTAATTATCTTAAAATACTCTAAAAAATTTATTTAATTTTATTGAATATTTTTAAAATTAGACAAAAACATAAAACAAAAAAATTATTTTTGGAAAAAAAATGTCCATATCTTCATGAATCTTTAAGCTAGGCTCACGAAATTCTGTGTAATTATTGCCATATAATAAACAAAATAACTGTCAGAAATTAGAAAATTATTACTACATTTTTTTGGCATTGGGTGTTCAAAAACATTATTTTCCGTTGTTAATTTATAGTCAGTCCCTCATACCTCTAAAAACTTTAAACTTCATTGATATGTATGCGAAATCGAAATATCTAAGCAGTTCTGAAAATACAAAATATTTCGTCAAGTATTTCAGGAGAAATATGAAAAAAATGTACTTGTATAGCAGTTTTTCTTTTATTTTGTAAAATTTATTTTCATTTAATAACACTTGTTATAAATGGAGGAATTACAGTGTGTTTTTGAATTAATTCTCTGTAACTATTCCAAATCATAGAGCTGAGCAGCATTCGATTTAATTTAATATCTTTTGCAACTAAAAATTCAGTAATGGTTTTGGATCATTATATATCATAGAAAAAGGCAATGATCCAGTTACTTATTTTTGTATTCGAAATTATGAGAAACTATCTGTTTTTCTGGCAAACTATTATAATTATAAAAATTTAGAGCTAATACCCTATAAAAAATATCTGATTATCGAACGTACGTTTTTTAGCCTGATTTTGTAACTTAATTTTTTGCTCTAATCACTTAAGTGTCTGTTCAGAGTTTTTGTAAAAAGGTCCCGATTTAGAGAGTTTGAAAAAAATCTATTTAATTTTTTTGTGAATCTAAAATTAAAACTTGATGTTCCTTTTGCCAAGGTCCTGTTTATTATGATTTTGTGAAAATATATTGCACTATTTACGTCCCAACAAATTGAAACATGACTTGTAATTTATCACATGTACTATTGTATCATCGCAACAGTTACCATCGTACGAAAGTAAATTTTTTTTTATATTTTAAACTTGTTTTAAACTTACTTTTTTACTTTGGTAATGATCGCAATAGAAACATATAGATACAATAGCATTTGGAATAAGTCAATGACGTCATCGACTCCGTTTAAGACGTCAAGGATTCAATTTGTGAAGGCTTCGTTAATCAATATTCCCAAATCTCTCTATAACAGATCTTAGAATTAACTTGAGCGTTTCAGGGGTATTTCTTAAGTCCTTAAGTTTTGAATTCAGCACTTAAATCATTAGATTAAAAATTTTTTACGTTTTTTTTCTTCTGTTCGTGCTGTGAAATGTTTTCCTAAACAAATTAAAGTGGATTTTATATTTGTTCTATTGATAAGCTAAGTTTCATCATCCCGTAAAGGTGCGATAAATTATTTCCGTTCCTTATCATTATATCTACAGATAATGAATCTACACATAATAAAATCTACAAATAACTAATATATAAATAATGCAAGTACTTAATTTTACTATAGTGTAATTCTTGCAAATTAATTTTAACTAGTTCGTGCAAATCTTGCTTACTATGTGACGATGCAAATATGTAGAAAACGAATTTCATAGCTAAAAAAAAGTCTTCCTCACCTTTATTCCTTTCAATTTTATCCTTTGTTTAGGGTCTTTTTCAAGCATCTGACTTAGTAGGTCTTTAAGACTGTCACTTACATTGTATCTGTGAAATCAAATTATACATTATGAATAAATTGACCTTGATATTAAAAAAAAAAGAAATAAAAATGCTTTAAGAAGTCCCTTTTTTAAGTGCCTTTCATGAGTTCACTATTTATTTTTGTAAATTCCGTCAATTTTTTTTAAAATTTTCTTTTAAAAATAAAAGTGATAATATACTAAAAGTGATCTAAAATATAAATTTTTTTTTTAAAAACTAAACTTTTGAAATTTGATTTGTTTTTGATATATTTAAAAATTTGTGAAAATTTTTAATTTAATGCAAAATTGTTTATTTATTTCTACGACAACAACCATTTGCAAACAATTGGACGACTACAACTGTAACTGCATCTTTACACCTGATAACAATTCAAGGTTCACTTTCTAATAGCCACAATTAGAATTTGGTAAATGAAGGTCAAAAGAATTTATCACTGATCAAAATTTTAACTAGTTATAATGCCCCAACAATACCAGTTTCATTCGTTTCTGCAAAGATCGCGATAAAAATGACGGATAGGTCAAGACTCAATGTTATCTTATGTTCGTATTTACAATCTCAACCACTATAATAGTGTCATTCCTTAACAGTTCCCTTATTAATTAAATTGAAGCATAGTTTAAGAATTGATTATTTGAAGAAAAAAAATAATCAGTAAAATTTTCGCTTTTTCTGAGAATGATACATAGATTTTAAACTTTTTCTGAAGTCATAAGGTATGCTATTTGTGATAAAAAGACAGAGTTGGTTGAAAGCTTACTAATTAATTCATCAAGGTGTGCAACCCTAGTTTCTTTACCCTATTGCCATACAAGCAACAGTTGTTCTAACAAATGTGATAAAACCAGGCAGACGAGAATCAAAGAATTTTCGGAAGACCAGTTTTACATCATTTTCTGAATTAAATCTAATTTCCTTATTATAAAGTTGTCCAAATTTAAAAAGAAGTGATATTCTGTGAAGGCTAAGTCTATCCCAGAGCAAAATTCTTCATGATGTCATCAAAGAAATTTGATGATTTATTTTAGTTTCAAATTCTTGATGATCCAACATGTGTTAATGGTCACTATCATTTAGCAATATCCAACTATGTTCCATCCTTTAAAAATGGGAAATGTTACTTTAGTACTACGTTGATGAAACACCAAGTAATGCTTGATTTTTGATGGACGTACGATCATATTTTGATGCAAGATGTTGTTTTACCATTATAATGGTCAAGCAGCAAGTCATTTATCACTGTTAAACAAACAGCGATCATATAATGTTACATAAAATGTGTTTTCCCTACCATGATGGACGGCTAACATGTTATGTTTTTTTTGTTGGATCAACAAAAATCATCCAAATATGGTAGAAGATGTTGTATGATTATTTATGGTCAACTTAAAAAGTTGTGATCATTAATATTGGACAAACAACCATTATCTTTAATCAATGAACACTAGAGCTTAACACACTATTAATATTTCACGTGGTTTGCGATGCCGTATTTCCACATAAGAATTCATACTTCATAATAGTGCGAATTTCAAACTATTTCCTTTTCAATAAAGTTAATTTTTTTAAAAAAAGGTTTTCTTTACATAACTAGAGCTTACAATGATTTCTTGAAGTAGTTGATATATGAAACTTTTCGAAAAAAAAAATATTTAACCAATGTAAATACTGAGCTGGTAAAATTGATTTACCGGTATTCCTTTCCTTCCCTAAAGCTGTACAATATACAAATATTAGTTTAAGAGGTCAAAATAAAGTTAAAGTCCTGACATTTTCAAAATTGAAAATCCGATAGATTACATGAGGACGAGTTAAATTTTTAGGTATGATTCACAAATCATGCACTCAACTTACATATTTTTTGACTTACACAATCTCTTTTTTTATGAAAAGAAAACTAAAAGAAAGTTAAATGTGAAACTTCAAGATTATTTGAAGTTTAAAACGTAAAAAACTATGCCATTCTTGGAACTCTAAATAAAATAGAATTAAGAGTTGTACACAATTTAATACGAAAATTAACATTATTTTGAAGAAAAATTAAAAACAAAAAAAGACATTTCAAATTGTGGAAAATCAAATTTTTGCGAGTACATACTTGTCAGGAAAATGAACAGGTGAAGACTTAATCTTGGTGTAAAGGGCCAAGATGTTTATGTCTTGAAAGGGAACTTCTCCATAAACAAGGCAATATAAACTTATTCCCATCTGCCAAATGTCCAGAGCCTGAAAGTGGTACAGTGAATTTTCAAGTCTTAGTAGAAAGTATTTTTAGTTTTGATACACTCAATTATCTGTAATATATTTTATAACCGTCGTTGAACAGGCAACCCAATTTTGGGTATACGACTACTTATACAACTCCATAATTTTATAACCCAATCCATAAAACAAGTAAAGTCTTGGATTAAGTATTGGGCGAAATTTGCCTTCATTGAGGAATTTTGGATCGAAGTAACCCACATTTGCGCTTTACTGAAAAGAAAACCCCGAAACCCTCCCAGGATTAGCCTAATGGAAAGGGGTACTCTAATCCATGTTCCATTTTCCACTGAGGATATTTCACGTTAGTAGTGTGGTCGGAGCGACCTGGGAGTGGAATTCGTATCGACGAGCCATTGCTGGAATTTGAACCCGGTTCCCTCATTGGAAGGCAAACGCGTTATCCTCTAAGCCACCATGGCACTATCTGTAATATAAGGAGGGTATTTCATATTAAATTTAAACATTTTATGTCCAAGTTTTTTTTAATAAAATGTGACACAAAGTAAAACAAAACTTAAATTTTGAACCCTTTGAGTAGTAATATATTGCGATTTTAAACAGCTGGAAAGCTTTCTAAATAATATCGTCTGAATTAATTAATTAGCATATTGAACTTGAACCACCTTGAACTATTAAGATTGAGTCTTAGAACGTGATGATTCGATCATTAGATCAAAGTTAATCAGGGTGGTCTGCTTATTTATTTATTTATTTTTGCGCACTGTACTACTTACTACTGTGTACTTAACAGTTCGAAAGTATATTATTAAAATTTGCTAATTAATTAAGGCAGACAATATTTTAAGTGATGAAATTAGACAAAAACTATATTTTCCATGAATAAATATTACTTTCAGGCAGATTAAAATTTTCGATATTTAAAATAATTGTGAGCAAACATTTTTTTCGAATTAGCTTAACAGTAAAAGTATAAAAAAAAAAGTAAAATTAGTATTAAATGGTTAATACTCTCAATCGTTCTGCAACTGCATTATTAGTACCACATTTTTCTAATTTTCGATTGCTTTGTGATAAAAAAGATGTGCTTATTCAAATAAAACAAGTTTCCGCCTGATTTCTTAATTTAAAATATCGTAAGCACTAATTAATTAGCACATTTCAGAACTATCCCCAGAACCATTAAAATTGAATCTCAGTATATGTAAAAATCTCATAATTGAATCAGTTTTAATTTGCTTACTGTAAAACAAGTACACACAGAGAAAAATATTCTATATACCGTGCAAATTATCAGCTAAATCAACTGTTCTTTTAGGTCATTAAATTGGCAACAGTATCAAATTTTGCCGTAGAAACTATGTTTGATGGAGAGGGACAAAACTATGCTGCTATAAAGTGATAATGACAGTGTGTTCATTCCTTATTTGCTCAACGAGATATATTTAATGCCGATGACTCTGGTGTGGTTTTATGTATAATATTAATCACGAATTAATGTCACTCTGTTTTCATTTAAAGGTTTCAAACTTCTACAATATATTTTATGCAATAAACAACTGTTATTGATCTTCAGCTTTTTACATTACTTAGAAACTGCACAAAAACAACACGAAAACGAGAAACCAGCGATTGCAACTGTTACTAAGTTATGTAAAATTCTTCTTTATGTGTGAAAATAAAATATATTAGATTTTATGATATTTAGTGTTTAATTTTGATTCTCATAAAACTATTTTATTAAATCTCTAAATATTTAAAAAATATCTAAATTTATAATAAATTTCCATTTTGAGAAAAATCCATATTGACTTGGCTTAACAGAAATAAATATCTTTTTGTACCTATATCTGATTAGAAAAGCATCATTGTAGTTGTTGAAGTATCATTAAATGCTACATAATTTAAAGAATGGTATAAATTTACATATTTTATAATTGCCTATGAAAAAGCCTTAGATGGAATCCTTTGAAATGATCCCTTTCAAGTGGCCAATATTCAAAGAATTGAGAAATATTTTTCATTAAGAACTGTTATAATTAATATCTTGGTAATAGTGTAAACCCAATAGAAGGTCCCTTTTTATATGAAGTGCTAGCAAATTACAAATAGGTAAAAAAATTGTGTTCAAATCTGGTAAATAGCAGGTTTTGGTACCTCTAAATGCCTGTTTCAATGAGCGGTACATAAAACCAAAATCGAAAATACAATGTACCTTTCAAGTAAATCTGATATTGCCTCTGAAATCAGAGCTACATTGTGCCTTTCATTTTTAAAGGTACGTTGTGCCCTTTAAATTCTGAGGCACACTCTGAAATCAGAGGTACATTGTGCCTTTCATTTTTAAAGATACGTTGTGCCCTTTAAATTCTGAGGCATAAATGATCCGAATTTGCCTCTGAAATCAGAGGTACAGTTTTTAGAGTGTACAACGGGGTAAATTCTTAAACAGTAATACCCTGGAGTTTCATTAAACAGGTTGTACAAAATCGCAAACGACTCTTTGCATATTTACTGTATTTAATATCATAAATAACTACAAAATTTTACCAACCTTTCCACTGTATACTTCTCTTGTACCTAAAAGTTAAACAATTTTAGATCAATGTCAACCACTATTTTTTAAAAATTATTTCGACTAGTGAACAAAGGTATACTCTTACCTTTTAATACTTCAGGGGCAACAAATGCAGGTGTTCCAGCCGTGTCAGATAGAAAAGCATCTACACCTTCAAATTGATTACAAACTCCAAAATCAGATATCTAAATTTAAGAAAGTGAAAATATCGGAATATATTCATTAAAATCGGTCCAGTAGTTCTAGAGATAATCAACCAAGTCTGCCGATTCTCCTTAGTTTTTACACCAGTATATATATTTATATATAGGGGAGAGTCGGGTAGCCCCTCCCAGCGGGTACCTCCACCCACAGTCAATTTCATATGTATAGAATATTTTTTCAAATCAATGGGCCATCGGACATTAATTGTTATATTAAAAAAAGATTATTTTCAAAGTTTCAAGTATTTATGCAGCTGTTAACATGGTAAACAATCATTTTGAAAATATGTTGAATACAGTAGTCATGAAATTAAAAGAAATTGGTTGAATGTTTCTATTAAACTTCATTTTAATACTAAAAAAAAAATTTTCTATACATACAGCATTAAAGTATGTAGTCTTAAGTTTAATTTGCACGAAGAAAGAAGTTTATACGTGAAAAATTGTACGAGTAATTACTAATTTACAAAAAAATTGGATTTCGGGTAGTCCCGCTCACATGAATGTCGGGTATCACCGTCCAACTTTATTTCATCGATAAATGTACGGTTGCAAAGATTATTATTTTATTGCTTCAAATTTGAATGTTATATGCATTTTTAACAACAAATATTGTTGTTATTAAATGATTGTTATTAAATGATAGAATTCACTAAAAGTATATAAATATGTAATAAATAAAATAATTTTGTGATAAAAATGATAAATGAGGTTTATCTATTGTCAATACATTGGTCATTTTCATTTACACCTGAAAAAACAGTCAAAAAACATAATTTTTGTAACTGGGCGGGGCTACCCGACACATTTTGAAAAGAGCTGAAAAACATGTTTTTTTAAATTTCTATTTTTTTAAGTTAAACTATTCTTTTTTTGGTTTATTCTTTTTGCATTATTTAATTAGATGATAAAACAATAGAAACATACAAAAATATTGATTATTACTCAATATTATACAGAAATATAAGCAATACTCCTTAAGTGGGAGGGGCTACCCGACTCTCCTCTCTCTATATATAAATCAAACATTAACATATATTTAACTAAATGAAAGATAACGTGAAAAGAAATATACAAACCAATATTTTGTCATCGTCACTCAGCAATAAATTGGACGGTTTTATATCTCTGTGAACTATTTTTTGAAAATGAACTGAAAACGAAAAAGAAATGTTATGTATTTAAGATAATATGTAAAATAAATATTGCAAAAATACTTCAATGAAAATTATAACAAGCCGTCATTTAAATGAAGCTTAATTAGAATTTAGATAGCTTAGAAATGTAATCTTAGTTTTTATAACTTTTCTGAATAGTTTAGATTATTTAAAATCGTATATTTATTTAATGCATCGCATTCAAAAAATATTAATACTAATAGATCTCTTCTTTGAAAATAATAAGTTTCAAAACAAAAAGCTCTTCCAAGTAATTTAAATAATTCTTTTAAATTAAATATTCACTTAATGCTTTTAAACTGCATGGATTGTAAAATTAATTTTTTTTATTTATTATATCTGAAAAAAAATTCCACGGTTTTAACCCTTTTTTTATGTAAGCATAAATATTATTATTATCATCATACCGTTAATTTTCTTTTTCGTTTACAGAAAAAATTCAAATCGTTTTTAGAACAGCTCTTTAAAACGATTTTATTTCATTTAAAATATTTGTCATAAAAATATGTTTAATACCTGTGTCACTTTTGTATTATTAGTAGAGTTATTTTTACAGCAGAGTTAAAAAATTTATTGAAACAGAAATTTCACTTCGCATATTAAAAAAATTAATACAGATTATGCTTGTTGCAGTTTTGTTGATACATGCAAATCTCATATAACAAACAAAAACATCAGATCAAAGTCAATTCTTAATTTTTTTTATGTATTGACACCAGAAATTTAATATAATATTCTCAGGAAAAAGTAGTATTATTATAAAAATATATATATATTGGCGTTTAATACAATTTCTTTAATCAATAAAATATCCAAACTTTTGTCAGCAACAATTCAGCCAAATTCTTATATGCAAACAAAATTTAAATTACGAGCTGATGAAATTATTATTTAACAAACAAAGTTAGTACAAAATTTATTGATTACGCAATGACTTCAAAAATATGTGAATATGAATCTGATCAATTATAAGAACGATTGATAGAGCAAGAAAGGGATGAAGTTGTATTGTGTTAAACTGTAGATAAACAAGGAAAACATTTTGGTAATATTAGGCTGATAAAATCTAAACTGATGTCACTTTATATATCTGCAAACTAGCCAAGCATCAATGATCAGCCAAGCATCTGCAAACTAGCCAAGCATCAATGATTTTTATACTGTTTATAAAAAAAGAATAGGGGTCTCATGGTTAAACGATTTCCCCACTCTCCACACTGTCCCTCTTTTCATTACCATAGTTTCGCAAATCTTGATGAATTCCGTCCCAATTATTTATTTATTTTATTTTATTACCATCGTTGAACAGCCGACCCAATTTTTGGGTTTACGACTACCAATGTTCAACTCCGTAGCCTTGTAATTTTGAACCCAAACCAGAAGACAAGGAAACTCCTGGATTGAGTATTGGGAGAATTATATCTATAGTTTATAGTTTATATCTGCCTTCGCGGAGGACTTTTTGATGGAGCTAACCAGCATTTGCGTTACATGGAGAGGAAGACCACGAGAACCTCCCACTGTTAGCTTGAGGGCAAGGGGACTCTAACCCATGATCCGTCTACCACTGAGGATATTTCACATCAACACTGTGGTCCGTGCAAGCCGGATGCGGAATTCGTATTTATCAGCCATCACCGGATCGAACCCCGGTTCACCTCATTGGAAGGCGAACGCTCTATCCCCTTTTGTTATTGTGCCCTAATTGTTGCTTTTTTCCTTAAAGACTGGGACCACGCCTAACCTTGGGGGACTGGTTTACATTATGTCAATTGAAGCTAGACTTCTTCCCTTATGTATAATAATCCCCATCGCGACTCAGGGGATTATTATTTATGAAAATGTACTCCGGTCAGAAAAAGTAAGATTTGTCTAAACTATGGAAACACCGAGGAAAAATGTGGAGAGTGGTAAAATCACGTAAACTTGAGGAGCCGATTCTACTTACAAAGAAAAAACGATTAACAACTAAAGTTGAATAAATAAAAAACTATCTTGTGCAATTTTATTGAGTGATATTCCGTATGAAATTGCGTCGAAAACTGTTCTTGTCTATTATCTGTTTTAATTTGATAATTAAAATTCTCAACAGAAATCATTTATTTTAGCTCTAGGGTTGAGCAACTTTAAACATCTTTTTTTTTATCGAAATATAATCAATAACTTACGATACTCTATTCCCATAACGATGTCTCTAAAATATTGCCATGCTTTAATTTCAGGTAATGGATTGGCGGTAGGCACATTTATCACAGGTCTAGAAAACAAAAATTCAACTAGTTAAATTTTTTTTAATGCAAAAATGTATTTTGCGTTACATGATTAGAAAAAAAAACTCACCCTTTTTGCACAAGTTCAAAAACTGCAAATAAACAAAGCATAATATAATGAACACATGATTGACACACAGAAATCCATAAAATTTAATAAAGTACGGTCAATGAATAACGAATAAAAAGCTATTTTATACAATTTATAATATATCTGAATTTAAAAAATCTGCCATACCCATGTATAAGTTGTCTTCATCGGGATCGTCGAGTACCTGAAAAATAGAAGAAACATAAAAGTAAGGAAAGAGTAAAAATATTAAGGCGGACTCTGGACGAATCAATAAATATTGCTTTAAAATTATATTAAGACAATAAAAACATTCTCTGTCTTAGTTGAAAACAAAAAATATTATCTTATGAATTAGTACCTCGTAAAGCTTAACGACATTTGGATGGTTAAGCTTCTTTAAAATGGCTATTTCTCTGTAAATCTGCTCCAAAGGCCCAATTCTGGACTTATTTCCCCTCGTAGGAGGCATTCGACCTAAATTAGAATTTAAATGAAACATTAAACATAACAAACGCATAATAACGATTTTCTATACAAAGTTTAATATACAGTGCAAAAAAAAAAAAAAAAAAAAAAAAAAAAAANTGAATGTACAGTGCCCCAAAAAAAAAAAAAAAATAGACCACCCAGAATAACTTTTGACCTTATGATCGCATCTTCGCGTTTTAGATGTCAATCCTAATGGTTCAAGGGGGTAACACCAAATATGCTAATTATTTTGAACAGACGATACTTTAAGTCACGAATTCAGACACAAAAGTGTTCTTTCTTTGAGTAGGCATACTCTTTTTTAACGGATTCTGATTTCTGACCCCCAAAATCTAAGGGGGTAACCTCAATCTGGAAAATATGGTTACCATAGTTTGGTAAGGGCAGCTATTCAAAGCTTGGGGCCCTTTAATGCTAATTTTACTTTTTTCGTATGTCACCATATCACAAGTCTCTTAAGCGAATTAAAAAAATTTTGCACACACTTATAGGATTTATTCATCCAAAATTAATTCCATGCAAAAAATAAATTTTAGTGTAAATATTTATTAGTTTTTAATCATTCCATGTAATAAAAGTCGAAACCATTTTAATTGTGAGGTATACCATTTTTTACACCATTTTGAAGTATTTACTTTTACATGGTAAAATAGAAAATTTGAACGAAATCAGTTGAATAGCTCCTGAGAAATCGAATCTTAAAGAAGTCGAATGTTTAAAATTCGATTTTTCAGGAACTATTAAACCGATTTCGTTCAAATTTTGAATTTTTCTATGTAAAATTAAATAATTTTAAAATGATATAAAACATCATATGCCTCACAAATCAAAGTCGTTTCGACTATTAATAAATCAAATAATAAAAACTAATAAATATTTACTAAAATTCATTTTTCGCACTGAATTATTTTTGGATAAACGAATCTTACGGTTCTCACAAATTTTTCAATTCGCTTAAGAGAATCTCGAGATATGGTGAAATACGCAAAAAGTAAAATCAACGTTAAGTGGTCCAAACTTTGGATAGCTCTTCTCTCCAAACTATGGAGACCATATTTCCCAGATTGCGGTTACCACTTATATTTTGGGGGCCAGAAATACGAATCCGTTGTAAAATAGGTATGTTTATTCAGAGAAATTACGTTTTTGTCATAAATCGTAATAAATCGTCCGAGCATATTTGCATATTTGACGTCACCCTCTGAACCATTCAGATTGAGTCCAAAAACAACGAGAAGATCCGATAATTAGATCAAAAGTTATTCAGGGAAGTCCGTTGTTTTTATGAGCTAAAAGTTAGTAAAAGTTTGCAGGGTAGTCCGAAAACTTTTATTATGTTAATTATGCAGTGCTGACGTTATTTTAGGTTACTTAATCGTACTCTGAGACATACTTTCCCTCTATCTTTAAAAGAAATCGACAATTTTCTTTTTACTCACAAAATATGGTCAGCTGCTTCAATATTTGAAAATAATGCTCCCAATACTTAGTAAGTTTGGGCGTTTTATTGTTAATTTTATTTCGGGCATATTTTGAGATATCTCTGGAACTATTCAAGGGAATTAAAAACAATTTGCACTTAGTCACAAAACTGTTAAAATCATTTATTCAAAAATAATTTATATTCTAAGATTTTTTTCATTATTAAATAATGAATGAATGATTAAAAAACTTCGAATTGTAGAGTGTACATTAGTTTTATTTTGAACTGTGTTATTTGAAAGACAAAATCAATAACTTAAACTAAATCGGCCAAACAATTCTCGGGGACTAAAGGTTTAAAAATACAAAGTGTAGGTTTGTGAAGAAGATTTGTGAATTAGAAAATATTCAATGGATTTCCCATTCAATTTTAAGATTTTGCGTTTTAAATCGGAAATTTTTTTTAATTAATTATTTTTTAATTAAGAAATGAGATTACCTATCTAAAATCACATGATGCTATTTGTCAATAACAAGAATAAAAGTCAGCTAAAATTTGTTTATAGTTCAAATTTATAATGAACCTAATTCTTATTTGAAATATTATACGATAATACAAACACGTTAAAACTGAATAATAATTAAATTTAAGGGGTAATGGTTGTGTTCATTAATTAAATATAATAGTTTTGATTTTATTTATTCAATTTTCAGGAAGAACAGTTTAATTATGCTACTTTTAGAACTTGTTTAAGTAAAATGTTTATTTCTTTATAAGGAGATTGCCATTTTTCTCTCCTTGAGCAAAAAGAAGAAAAAACGATAAATCAATAATAGAATAAAGGTGGAGATTGAAGAAATTCAAACATATGCGTTGTACACATGCATTTAGAATTGTATAAAAATATGCGTTGTATATCTTCAAAATTCTTGATAATCAAAAGGTGAAACAGTCAGTATACACATGGAAAAAGTTTAACTGAGGAAGAAAAAAAACACCATTAATATCTGTCGAATTACTCAGGAAGAAGGGAGAGTGAAAAATAAGTCCAGCTTCATCACTATGATTGGCTGATTAAACTGGAATGTTTTTTAACAATAGCCTATCAACTTCTTCGTTTTTTCTAGAAATTAAGCATATTTTGATGTTTTCAGTCTCGCTTTCTTTAGTAGTGTTTCGTTAGAATTTGTTAAAGCTTTTAATTTTCCCTCTTCGAACAGTAATTTGATACTGTTATTGTGCACCCTTAAATTACCTTAAATTACTTTGACAAGAATTCTGATAATATGCATTAAGAGAAGTCATTGTGGAACATCCTGTTAATATTCTATTTTATAAGATGTTGCTTTCTTGATTATTAAAAACTGTATACTATACAAAGCTGAGTATCTTTAAGACATTTTGCCATTTTTGACCTTATAGTTCTTTTAGAAAGACCTGTAAATATGCATTCATTTAAAAAAAATGACCTGTCATTATATGACTAAAAAAAATACGTAACTAAAATAGTTTTCGTCTTCAGAAGAATTTTTAAGCCTACTTTTTAAGACGGTTAAAAAAATTCTAATTTAACTTTCTTTTTATTTTATTGTAATAAAAATAAATTAGAATTAACAATATATTTTTTTTTAATTCTTAACTTACGGTTTTCAAGTCTTATTTTTTTTTTGTACATCAAACGATGATTTATAAGTCATAAATAGAACTGTATTTATAGCAAAAGCATTAAAACGAAAAAAATTTATTTTTTACTCTCTTTTAACTAAAACGAAACAAATCGGATTCGATCCATATTGGCTATCTGCCAGGTTTCCAGAGCAGGATGATGGACATTCTCACATACTTTAAACATCCTGATAGATTTTTTTTTCTTCCTTCCACTTCTCTCTTAAGAGTGCATTTAACAATAACAAAAAGAGAAGAAAGACGAAAATGGAAACAGAGTAATGAATGGAGGACATTGAAGGGTGGAGATATTTTGACCGTCATAACAAATTTGGTGAAGAACCTGCAGCCGGAAATTTTCAATCGGCAGATGCTACGAAATATTTATTTATTTTTTGTTTCAGGTTACTGCTGTACAGACCAGCATAGTTTTTTTTTTTGTCAAATCGTCAAGTTTTGGATTAAAATTGTTTTCCAATAATGACAAAAAGGAAAACTTGCTTTTTTCCTTAAGTGAAAATGAACTGTAAAATATCGAGAAATGCGTTTTATAATGTAAAATAAAGTATAATTTTAACATTTTGATGGATTGTAAATTTAGCTCAGAGCAAAAAATATTACGCTTGTGATTAGAGGGTTTTTAAGAGATGATATATTTTTTTCCCCAATGCCCACCTGTGTTAACATCCGTCAATTCAGAGGCATTTACAGGGCAGATTTGTTGGCTTCTCTTTCAGGGGCACCATATTAGGTGGGCCAACGTTGCTCCCACAGTGAGGACAGATAGTACAGAGAAGGAAAGAACATCGATGCCTTGCCCGGGATTCGAATCCAGAACCTTTTTGATACAAGGGCAGTTCCCTAACCCCTACACAGACCGGTCGGCTTAAGAGATGATATTTGTAGTAATACTAGAACTGCACTATAGGCTATTGGCGACGGCCTGGGAAACATTCTTGAAAATTTTCCGAAACCATGAAATCAAAATTTTTATTCTCTGTGGAAGGGATGGTTCTCCTGATATGGTAGACCGGGATCTGAATGTGAAGTCTTAACGGTAGAACAGTTTAAAAAGAACCGATGCCGCACGCTCTTGGTCTTTTCCCAGTGTGATCAAAGTAGTCAACGAGGAGCTCATAGACTACTGCTAGTGATGCTCGACTTCGGCGATTTACTGTAAGTGATAAGACTTACATATTTTGATAATGTCATATGCATATATTAAGGTTTATTTATATATATTTTTCATCCTTTTCCGATAACAAGGAATCACGAAGTTTTTTGTTAGGTTATTTTTGCGAAGATGAACTTTAACTCGTTAGTTCAAAAAAAAAATGCTTTAAAATGTTTAAAGATTATGTTTTTAATAATCGTTATTTTTAATAGCGAAGTAAAGAAAAACATTGCATTCAAATTTTTTTATTTTCAATATTTAAAAATGAAATTCTGTATNCCAAAGTGACGTCACTAGAGTGACGTCGGAGGATCGGCGCGGCAAGAGATACTTCAAAGGAGTGAACTAGCCCTTCTATTCTCTTTAGCCCTGAATAAAGATGCCATACAACCCAGAAAAATATTAAATGCACCTTTCATGTTTTAAAGTGGAGAAAAAAACATTACTTTTGAACAAATAACGAGATTAAATTGCGAATTCATAAAAATCGTTTTAAAATCGATATTTATGTTCTTATTATAACTGAAAAAAAGCCTTAAAACATTATTTAAATTAGTAGTTATTCTACAGCAGTAGATATTGACATCGGTAGTTTAAAAAATAACAGAGAATTTGAAGAAAATCTAAATACAATATAGCATACATAAAAATGCACAGTTTGCTGTGTTCTACTTAGGAAGCATAGTAATTTATTCTCACGAAAATTCATAAAAAATGGCGCTGCTGACTGAATTAACTGTAAAACAATGTTTACTCCTTCAAGTCAGATCATTATATTAGGGGAACCGGAAAATAATGTCATTTCTGCGCATTAAATATTCGCTAGTCTTAAAAACCAATATTTTTTCGATCCATTTAGATTCTTTTTCGATCCGGCATTGAAAGATTATTGCTAACGAGGGTTATTGATTGAAAATAAAATAACACCGAAACGACATTAATTTCCGGTCCCCCTAATATCTGAAATATTTACTATCCATTTGTTTTGATCGAAGACTGCGTTTCTACGTATGGTGGTTACTTTAAAAGCACTGTCATCCAGTTTTGTTCAATTAACAGTGCAATCTGCTGATGAAGTAAGTTTGTGAACTTGGGATGACTAAAATAGTTCCAAGGAGAAAATAGTAAAAGCTGCAATTCTATTTCCTTACATTAATTCAATTAAATAATTTTTCTAATCGTCCGTCATTATAGAGACACCTGATACACTACCTTCCGACTACCTTCGGGACAAAATTTTTGAAAAATAAGTATTTTCCACAACATTATTGCAATTTATATTGTATATTAATTTAAATAAACATATTTAATAGGGAAAAAGTAAAAGCACAAGAAATTTTTTGTTTAAAGAGTATTTTTTTGATAGTTTTAATGAAAATAACTCATTAACAGAAAACACAAAAAAACATTGTACATACAGCTATCAAAATTTCTGAGCAGTTTCGTATAACACTCTGAAGTGTTATGAACCTCAACTTAAATTATATCATAAAATTATAAAATTTATGGAGTGTTAAGCATATTTTTCCATTTTCTTCACATTTTCCTCACATTATCAACTGTAAAATATCTCATAAAACAAAAAATAATACAGATATCTGTATTCTGGAGGTCTGTTATATAACCACCAATACAAGAAACAATCTCTGAAAGTCTGAAGACAAATTTATAATAATTAGNTTAAAAATTTATTTATTGCTAAAACGTGTCATACCACTCTACTAAGTAAATCTACCCCAAATTATCAAGATAAATAAAAAAGTAGTAGCAAGATTTTTTTTTGCTTAAGGTATCCGACTACCTTCGGGACAAAATTTTTGAAAAATAAATATTTTCCACAACATTATTGCAATTTATATTGTATATTAATTTAAATAAACATATTTAATAGAGGAAATGTAAAAGTACAAGAAATTTTTTGTTTAAAGAGTATTTTTTAGATAATTTTAATGAAAATAACTCATTAACGGAAAACACTCTACACAAAAAACTATTGTACATACAGCTATAAAAATTTCTGAGCAGTTTCGTATAACCATCTGAAGTGTTATGAACCTCAACTTAAATGATATCATGAAATTAATAAAATTTATGGAGTGTTAAGCATATTTTCCCATTTTCTTCACATTTTCCTCACATTATCTACTGTAAAATATCTCATAAAACAAAAAATAATACAGATATCTGTATTCTGGAGGTCTGTTATATAACCACCAATACAAGAAACAATCTCTGAAAGTTTGAAGACAAATTTATAATAATTAGTTGAGTTATTTTGTTTTCCGAAGACAAAAAACAGTAAAATGTTCATCTTGAGAAAAACATAATTAAAGTTTATAATTACATTCTTTTGAAAAACTATGAATGTTTGTCAGCTGGAAGTTATTATATTTCATAGGGGGCACATTCCCTCGCACATTTTCTTAGTTTCATTTTCATATTTAATGCCCGGAGTTTTTTGTAGTGATATTTTAACGTAGTTAGTGAATATCATCAAAATGCTACTACTTATAAAGCATTCAACACAGGAAGAATTTTTTATTAAACAACAATCTTACAGTATTTTTTCACTTTATATATGTCTAAATATAGTTTTTATTAATAATTAGAAGTAAAAAAATATTTTTTATACTAATTAATTAAAGATAATACAACAGTGGAAAACACTGTTTCTGAAAAATGTTACCTAACCTAAACCTAACCTAAAATAAACCTAAAAAACATTTTTTCTGTGCATCAACAAAAATTGATTCACAGTTTAGATAGGAAATATACAAAGTACAGCTTAAAACTCTCTTTTTTGTAGGTGGTACCTTCTGTTCTCTCTAAGTTTTTCTTTTTTTGAAAGCGCGAAGTTTTCTACGATTGCATTTATTGTTCACAGAAGAATGTCTTGCACAATCAACAATTCAATAACGCAAAATTTAAAAACTCATATTTTCCTATTTTTCTCCCCCTTTTGAAAATATGAATGAAGAATCGTAAAATATCTGCTGGTAAGAGGTGAATGAAAAAAATTTCTATACTTTTGTTGTTGAAGATGTTTAATTTACGCCATTGAAAAATTTTTTATTCACAGTTACGAATAATTGAAAACTTTTGCAAGATTTTTCTTTCACTTCATATTATTGTTTGTAAAGATCTTAAATAATTTAAATTATTAGATTGATTATTTGATTTAATTTGTAAACACAAGTGCGTTTTTCATAAATATTAACCTGCTTATTTTTTAAGGAATATATGTAACCTATCTGATATAAAAATAAATTTATGGATCCTGTCGTGATAAAAAAAAAATATTTATTGCGGCAGGTTTGACGACATATTTCTGAATATGACGAAATATATTTTTCAATATCTGAAATCGAAATATTTATTTTTAAATTAGGCGAAATATTCTTTTCCGAAGACGGCAAAACACCGTGTTTGGGATCGTTTATGTCTTCGGTACAACAAATGACTTACGGTACGCGTATTATACAGTTACTACTAAATTTTCATTTTAAATAAAATTCACGAATAAAAATGAAAACAAGACTTATTTCTCAGTCACGCGAAAACGTTTCTCAGAGGTACATTTAGAAGTTATCTTAGTCTAGCTTTTTTAAAAATGACTTTTAAAAACTAATAATTTCATCCTTCACAAAGTTTAACATTAATGCAATCTTATAGTATCATAGAACTGACCAAGAGAAACTAAATTTAAATTACTACTCCTGAAAACCTCGGCTACTCACATACTTATATTGTTTCGCCGTTTATTTATCTATTAAACACAGCCATAAAATAGTTTTATATTATAAATTATTTGGAATTTTGTGATAGAGTACAATAATCCAAACGCTATTCCAAATTAACGTAGTTTGATGAAAGGAGACAAAAGATGTATGAGAAAAGACGTATGAATGAGAAAAGATGGTAAATTAAAAAACCACAGAAAACTATGACAAGAATAAAAGTACTACCAAAAAAGAAAAGGAAAATAAGAAAAAGTAATTTTTGTCACGTGTAGCTATTTTAGACTCGCAATATTTTTTTGCAAACATTGCAAAAATTGAATTTTACTGAAAACATAATTCTCAAACATTAAAAATACTAAGATTCATAGGATGAAATATGTTATTATGACTTATTAATTGGTTGAATGTAGAGTTAGTGAAGCAAGATATGGAAGCGGCTATACAGCGCCAAACACAAACGACATCACGTACTCAGGAAATCAAAAGCAAACGATCTTCCAAAAACTCAGATGCAAGAACGAAAGAAATATTAAATATGAGACGGAAAGATTACATAAGTGCATCGAACATGCATTTACAACTAAACCAATAAAACTATTAGATTTAACCAACACTATAATTATGATATGTAAATCAAAAGCTTCATTATTCGGTAAAAATAATAAAATACAGATGATACAAAATCTGTCAACGCTTTGCAAAAAAATCATTTAAACTAGAACTCTCCAATAAACTTTAAATTCGGGATATAGAACTAATATTTATATTATTATTAGAATTCACAATAAATTAATAAACTAAGAATTTGCTTTTTTAAAAAAAGGTAATGAAGACGTGAAAATTAAAATCCAAATTAGGTTAAAATGTTCTTTAATTAGTAAAGCAATAAGAATTAATGAAACCATAAACAGAGATAAGCATTTTATCTTTATGGCTTTCAATAAAAAATTTTGAAAGCGAAGATAATTAAAAATGCCGTAAATTCTGAAGTCACCAAGTAGATATTTCTAATTAAAGCCGAACATAATAAAGGTAAATGTGTTTATTCTTTGGAAATATTTTTGGAAGCCAAAGTTTACGAATTTTTCTCCGTGAATTGAAAAATACCATCTGCTCAATTACTAGACTTTCTTTCCTCTTGTTGAAAATGTTCCGGTATTTTCCAGGACCTTTTCAGAATTTGGAAGCAAGCCAAAAAATACTTCAGTTCTGACAAATTCTAAAATCCCTCAGTTTTCAATGTTCTGGGTTCAAAATGAACGAGCGGTAATTTGTAGCGTATGTAAGATTTAATTCTATTCATTTCAGTTTATTTATTCAATCGAAAAAAAATCGTTTTCGGTACTGCTAACCAAGAATCCGTCATTTAATTTTTGAAGTAAAAATAAACTTTACAATTCCACATAATGGTTTAACCGTTAATGTAATTTTTAGAACAATTTTTCCAACATAAATAGAAGCAATTTTAAAGAACATTTTCTTAATGACGTAGCTTATGATAAAATGGCACAGATAATGAGTTCTTCAATAGACGAATGATAAAAATGGAATATTTTCATTTTTGACATTTAAAGTTATACATATTTATAGACCACAAAACTATGAAAGGGAAGTAACATTTAATCACGGAAAAATGGTTGTTGATTTTATTAAAGGTTAAAGAAAAAATACCCGTAAAATTGAGGAGGAAATGTAGCATATATTAATAACCAAAATATGCTACTTTAGATTTAATTCGTGAACGCAATGACCTATAGGGGGCGTTGTTATCTGAGACGAATTCCTGCTAGCAGAACAAGATCATCAGCTGCACTGGAAATTTCTTCAGTGTTGCATGGTAATGTTCTTTCTTTATTGTGGCTTATTAAAATTGAAAAAGAAAAATGCATGATATTCTTTCGTATGCAAGTAAAAACAAAATGGAACATCTTTTTTTTTTAGAAGGAAGATCCAAAACACAGCGAAAAATATTTGTAAAAAATTTCGTAATTAGAGTTAAAACCTAGTGCCTGAGAAATCGTTCTACTAAATTTAATGATTTAGTGTGAAAGATTTATTTAAATTTTACATTCCATACTTTTCTGTATCATATTACTTCAAGCATTAAAATTATGCAAAAAATATACAGAAGCACAATAATGTTATACCATTCAATTTTTCAAAAAAAAAGTTTTTTTTTTAAATTTTTATCAAAAAATTTGAAGTTTGAAAAGAATAATTATTTATAAACTAAAAAACGTAAAATAAAAAATGCTTACACTAAAAAAAAAACAATTCTGAAAATTCCTCATATTGAAATAAAAACTTTAATATTGTTTAGTTTTTCTTTTTTTTTAGTTTTGAACTTCTCAGTCAGACGTAGGAAACCATTCTGTAGAGGACTATAATCAAATTAGAAAAAAAAATTATTTACAAGTAAATTTTTTTGTTATAAAAATCATAACACTTGCTTTATAAATTAGGAAAATTTATAAAGCATACTGAATTACATACTAAATTACAATACTGCCTCTCCTCTTAGTATTTAAAATAAAAGAATGCTAATTCAGAGACAAATTCTGTCATTAGGTTAGTAGTTTAAAAAATCTGACTACGTCATATGTGGCAGGCTAGTGCATTAATCAATAATATGCCTCAAGTTATAAGCAAAACAATAGTAATTTCATTAGTAAGATCAACATTTAGAAACCGGCAAGATTTTTCTTCAAATACCAAAACCAGAGCAATGCATAAAAAAACCCTAAAGTAAAGATAACAAAGAAGGATACAAAAAGAAAAAAAAACGCTAAATGTCATGGTACGTGACAAAAGAATTACTACCAGTAAATCTGATTACACTGCTTCGTATATCCGTTCGTATAGGCACTATTTCCCTTTGTACGTTATGGAAGAGGTGAGAAAGGCAATACTTGATAAATGAACTAAGAACAAATGTAAGTGGAGGAGAAATGGTTGCCGTTCGAATACCTTATGTATTTGCTATAGTTTAGTTTCTTTTTTAGTATACTGTAAGTAAAGTGAATCCATTGCCGGGAAGCTCGTTTTACCGATAGAGTAAAAGATTTCATTTTTTATATAAAAAAACTGTGATGATATTTTAATTTGTTTTGTTAAGCTGAAATAAAACTCATTATTGCATTAATGAAGACAGTACTGAATCATTTTTTTTTTAATGGCGGGCACTGAATCATTTAAAGAGGGCAATAAATACTACAAAATCGCTATCTATTAGGTATTGGTTATTATCATTTGTTATCAACTGTAGCTTACAAAAAAACTTATTACAGGTGGTTAAAAATTCCATGAGTAAGACAAAAAGTTTAATTTCAGAAAATTAGTTTAAAAAAATAGCACGAAAGGTGTTTGAAGTACAATTATCTTCCAATAAGTTACAATAATCGGCTATTTCAATTAGTGGAAATTTAATATTTATATTTATTCGAATATAACAAAATACTATTAACAAAATACTAATTTAAAAAATGTAATTTTAATGTAAGAAAAAAAAATACTAATGATGCTTCAAATATTACATGATTTATTTTTGAAAAAAAGAAAGTATTAATTTGAGTAATTTAAAGATACAGCATCTGCGTAAATAATTTACAGAAAACCCTTCAAATTTCACAAAATTCAATTTTTTTGCAGAGAGTAAGAGTTCAAAAATATTAAGTTTTTGTGATATTTTTTTTCGAAGGTTGAACTTTTAAAGGAATTAATATGACCAATACAGAGTTTGTAGCTCGTAGGAATCTTCGCGTATTCCATGATCTAATCCATCCATTTTTTAAAATGTTTATTCAATTTTCATTTCGGTATAACATTTAAGGAAAAATTTGTTACATAGTGGAATAATTTTTTTTTTACATATACAATATATTGATCAGTGTATTCATGCTATTTATGAAACTTTACATCCATCTGTCAGAAATCAAAAAATGTCAAAATCTAAAATATCATTCGTTAGATTTTGACGAATTTTATTGGGTATCGGTCATAGGGGCCATGTTAACTTGGTTTCATAGCTTGTATGCCCTATAAGTACCTTCAATTGCTTTATAATTAGAGTAAATTAGTATTAAGTGAGCAAGTATTCGGTTTAAATGATTTAAAAACAAAATACATGCGTATAAATATAGTTCTGCTTATCAATTTAATGACTGATTATATATAACCATAATTACCATACAATCCAGCTCGGCGCATCAGTTTCTTTTTCGATAAAACTTTCATGGCCTAAAAAATAAAAAGAAGTACATTTGTATTAAATTCACGTTTGTTTGTTTACATAAAAGAAAGTGAATTAGAAATTTTTATAGCACAGCAGCAGTAGTACAATTGTTGGTGTTCAAACTAACATCTTTTTTCACGGTACATGATATTATAGTTTAACCTCTATGTCTGTACTGGTTATTGATACCGAAGTTGAACATTACAGGTTAGGGTCGTTGCATGGGTGAACACTTTGAATCAGCCTGCGAAGGGATCGAAGGAACGCGATATCGGTTCTCGCGTTTAGCTGTTCCACCGTCAAATGCTCGACTTTGTGTACATCGGGCTATTAGAGCGGGGAAATAATCCCTTCTGCAAAGAATCAAAATTGTGATTTGGTTCTTCGAAAAATCCTCAAGGATGTTTTCCAGACTGTCACTAATAGCCTATTGTGCGAGCCAAGGTGGCTTAAGGAATAGAACGCTTGTTTTCCAAATGAGGGTGGCCCAGGTTCGGTGACTGGTTAAGACGAATTCTGCTCGCTGCTCACAACGACAACAGTGCTGATGTAAAATATCCTCAGAGGTGTATAATGCATGGGTTAGAATACCCTGGCCGTCGGGGTGACCGTGGAAGATTTTCGCGGTTTTCCTCTTCGTGTAACGTAATGCAAGGATTTTTTTTGGATTTAAAGCTAATGTGAAGACATTTAATGTAAAAAATACTATTCAAAAACTGCGAAGTCGGCAGTTTAACTAGCTTACTCGATTTACAACGCTTTTATTAACTCTCTTTGGTGTATGTAAGAGAAGAAGCTTGCAACTTAAATTTCGAGCACTTTCCAAGTAAATAATGCATTCAAATTTCTACTGGAACTTTGTGCCTGAAGGTGACTTAAATTTCCTGATCACCACAAGCATTTTTCGGGAAATAGAATTTTATGATCATTTGAAATTTTGACTTCCTTCCGACAAACTAAACTCCTTATGGTTTATAAATAAAAATCAGATGCCGATTTAAATATATTTATAATAAGCTGTTCCATAATATGGTAAGACAACATTACTCTTCAATTAAACACAGTTGGAATAATAAACAAAATTAAAAGAAAGAAAGAAAGAAAATAACTGAAATAATAAGAAAGGAAGATAAATAAATATTACGCGCTACTTTTGAGTTAAAGATAAAGAAATATTTTGATGGTTAAAAATGCAATAATAACTACATATAATTTCTTGCTGGTGACAACCAAATAAAAATAAATCTTCATGCAAAGAAACTGTATCATATCATGTGATTTACTGGCCAATGAGAACACTTCGCGGGAACAAGAGAAACGGTTTAATACCATTATGTTTTTAGGTCACATAGAAAAATATGAGAATATAAACAGAATAAATATATAATGAATTATATATGATATATAATATATAATGAATAATATATAATATATAATATATAATGAATAATATATATATAACAGAATAATATATAATGAATAATATATATATAACAGAATAATATATATATAACAGAATAATATATAATGAATTAAATGTAGTATAAACTAATATTGAATTTCCTATGAACATCCCATTTATTTCAAGCACAGAGCATATTTTCAACTAAGTCTTAAAATAAAATACACCCGAAATTCTTAAATTGATAGCGCAGTTTTAAATTAGCTTTGATTACGCAAAATACGCTAGGGAGGAAACTAAAGATGAGTTAATTCAAACCTTCGTTATAGATCATCATATATTAAATGGGAATGATTAGACTCAACAAATTTGTTTTAGAATAATTGCATAGATTCAAATTACGCATCGCATTTAATTTCGAAGGGAGAATATTTATAATTTAAAATTGTTTTCGGGGAAAGTAATGAAACCAAGAATCCCACTAATTTATCAAAACTAATTGCCAGGATACTGGGAATAATTTTGGAAAGAGGAACTAAAGAATAAATCGGACGCATTTTACAACAATGATTAAGCTGGATAAGGGTGAAATGTAAACTTCATTTCAAAAAATAAAAGCTAAGGGATGTAAATTAAAGGAATCAATACGTGAATCGATAGTATTTAATTACAAAATAAAATCGAATGAAAATCAATTCGGAATTAACCCTTTAACGCAGAATTTCTATCAAACATATTTTTTTTTCTTGTCTTAGCATTAAATTAGGTCAAAATAAATGAAAAGTATTATACTTAGCATTTTAATAATTTATGATTATGAAATACATCAAGAAACACTGATGTCTTTTTCTGTGTTAAAGGTAAAATCTTCCAAGCACGGCTCAATTCTAAGTAATATTTCTTTTAAACTTTTCACTTATTTGCAATCATTTAGATGTAAGAGAAACAGTTATTCATCATTAAAATTTCTTTAGTTTAAAAAACCAATTATTGATAAATTTTTCATACGAATGAAGAAAAAAAAGTTTCAAACTTTCTTTTTTGAATTTTATATTTTCATACAAATATAATTCCGACAAAATTTTATAAACTAACAACATTTTTTAGTAACTATTGGACTGTTTTTAATGATTATTCCAAATACCAAAATATATTTTTGACTGTGATTAAAGCGTCAGAAAAATTATATTTTAAAGGAACACTAGTGTTCCATCTTCGTCAAATGGACGGAGATTAAAATTTCAGACAGTATTTAAATGTTAAAAAATATAAATACAAATAAACTTAAAATTATTATTAAATTCACATACAATGATTTCTGGAAATTATAAATAGACTTTAAAGCAGCATAGACTTTAGATAAAATTTAACTTAACTATTTTTTAAAATTCATTGACAATTCACAATTTTTCTTAAATACAAATAAACAGAAAAATTATGCTATTGCACATTTTATAAGTAATTATAAAATTATTAATTATTATGTTATTATAGTTATTATTAATTACTAATTATTATTTATTATTATTCTAATTTCAGTGAATAAAGATTTTACTGATACAACAGCAGGGAACAGCTAACTCCTTCGATTTTAAAGTATACTCGAAATTACAAGTTTAAACGATGTTATAAACTAAATTTGACAGAAAGGGAAAAAATGAAATCCCTGGTGTATTTTGGAATCGTGGAACCCGTGCTAATCTAAAACAAAGTACCATGAAGGGTATTGAATTCGCAATTCACATACGTTGTACTTTTAAACTAAAATTTAAAATTACAAAATTGATGTGTAATACACACCAAATATTTCTATAATTTAATTTGTTCAAACATTGAATTGACTTTTAAAAATAATACCTAACATAATACAAAACAATCGAAAATGCAGCAAATTTGTGCTTGTTTTTCTAAAAAGTCCTAAGTTTCCAAAGTTATAAAGAATTTTTAATTATATGAGATAGGCAATGATTCAAAATACAAGGCATTTTTTTGTTTAAAGCAAAGCCAATTAAGCAATTTATGTCGGTTTTCCATTATTTAATAACTGAACTAATATTAATAATTTTAAGACCATTTATAACTTAACTATTAACATTAATAATGCCCTATAATTACAGCCATTAACATATTTTTTGAATATTTGTATATAATGAAACAAACAGTGCATTAGGTGTCATAAATTACTATTTTAGTGACACACTAAGAACATTTATTACAATACAGATGACAATGAAAATGAATGAATGAAAAAGTTGAATGGGTGAAGTTAAAAAAACTTTAATTATACAGTCGCGATTTAAATTACAAGCAATGAATGTTAAATGAAAGCAACGCGAATATAAGTAATGCTTGCCTTAGATAAGGAAGATGACAAAATTTTCATTAAATGATTTCTAATTATTTTAGATTTAATTTACAATTCAAATTATAAACAATCGTTATAACCTGAATTTTCTCTCAAGTATTTATATGAAAGGGTAATTAATATTTTGATTAAAGGTTATTTAGAGTTGTTTACTAATAAATAATTGTTAATATTATAACTATATTATACGTATTTGCTATGTAAAAGATGTGTTGTTGAAATAATATCTAATTAAATAACCATAACTAATGTTAGTATGATATTTAACTTCGATTATAAAACTGTATAAAAAATAAAAGTTAATATTTATTAGGTATGATAGATATAATTACTATTCTAACGGAAGTATTGATGTTTTATTGATGTTTCATTTTTATTTCAAACAGTAATAATCTGACACAAAAATGACTTAAGATAAAAAAACTGAATTTAGTACACTTTTTCAACTGAAACAACTTCACATTTTTAAATTTACTTGCCCAAAAGTGTTGTTTTCGCTTATAATTTAATGCCTTTTCTTCCAAAAGCAAATCATTTTTCAATTATTTTCAAAATCTATTGAACCTTTTAAATTAAAATAGATAATAAATTCGAAATCATTCGAAGACATATATACTAAGTAAAACTTGAATAAGATTGATAGCTGGATTGAATACATCAACGTAAGAATCTGATCTAGTTTATTTATTTATATTATTTAAGTATTTGTTTAAAATATTTATTGTAATAAGAAACAAACAAATAATTGCAAATAAATGTATATCGTATTGTATTGTAAAATATCTACAATATTGCATAAAGTAGCAAAAATGAACGTGATTATATTTCGAGCAAAAAGAAAAAAACAACATAAGAACAAAAAGTGGTTACTCGGGATTGTGCTTTTTGGATTCGCCTGATGCGAGGTTACATCGATATACATATATATATATATATATATAT
>NC_092204.1:66795211-66852846 GCF_043381705.1 Parasteatoda tepidariorum | reverse complement strand
TAGAAATATTCTCAGAACTCGTTATATATATATAGATGCATAGGCCTTCTATCATAGCTTTCCATCTCCCTCTATTTGTGGCCAAAAATTTTGGCCCTCTCATGCTCCTTCATATCGTTTTCAATTCGTTTACAGTCGTCATGCGCCAAGTATTTTTAAGTCTTCCTCTTTTTCTATTGCCCTGAGGCTTCCAGTTAAAAACTTTTTTTTCTTTAAAGTTTTCATTTTTATGTAGAACATGACCAATTTACTTCTATTTAAGTTTTTTTTAATTTCCAGATCAATAGGTTTTTGTTTTTCTTTTCTAGAGACTTCTGCATTAAAAATTTTACGGAACCACTTGATACGTAAGATTCTTCTTAAACAGTTGTTAATAAATATTTGAAGTTCTTTCATGTTATTTTAATTGCTCTAGTTCCTAATGTTTTTTCATGTTATTTAATTTATAGTAGGACAGATTTAACATTATTATTGAAAATTATAATTTTAGTTGAATTTGCTATGTTTTTGTTTTTCCAGAATTTATTGAGATTAGCATCAGTCTTTGTTTAATTTATTCAGTATATTTGCCGTGGTGAGTAGCTTGAGTGTGTTAAGGACCGACTGAGCTATGCCGATGGTAGCGTAACCACTGGTAGGGTCTCCCAAGCCGGACAGGTTAGTGGGGAGACACCAGACTAATAGTAAACTCCAGGTTGGGGATTCAGCATAGGGTTAACAACCCTATCTCGTAAAAACTTACTTATTACAGAAACTGAATTCAAAGAAATTATTTACTTTTTCATTAAATACACTTTTTCTGTTTTTAGCACTATTTATTAAATGTTAACTAATTGATAAAAGAAAATACTTGAAAGATAAAATTCAAATATCAAAATATTAAAGGCTAGATCAATGGAGCACCTAATCTTTCTTTACAGATCGAAATTTTCAGAGATGATATTTTAAAACAGTTCATTTTTGCCTCAATCGAAAAAAATTGATTTAGTTAATAACAAGAATTGCTGTTGTCGGTAAAATCCGTTGCCCTGATTCTTATAGGAATTATAACATTTCTAATAGTATATGTGCTATACCTGGAAATAAAATTACTCCAAATCTTCTTGTGTTCTTTATAAATAAAAGTACTAAATGTTTTTTTTTCTACTAACCGAAATTTTTTTTCTAAATTAACAATAATGAAAAGTTTTTTATTAGTAGTAAGTTATTAATAATAAGTTATTAAATTAGATTAACAGTTTCTAAACGTTTACTATGAAATTAGTATTATTAAACATTTTAAATGATAATAACTACGCCAAGTTAGTTTCTCAAAATGTATTAAACATTAGAGGAAATATAAAGTTCTTTTTGTTAAATCACATTTCAGTAATTTCTTTCTCACCTGTATAAAAAATGGAACTACGTTAATTTCTTGGAGAAAAATAAATTTCAAAGCATTGTTCAAACCTTTAATAAAGAATAAAAAAATGGTAGATGTCACAAGAATAAACTGTTGAAAGGTAAATTTGAGCAAAACAGTTAAATTCCGATAAAAATTTCGAGGAAATGTTCATAAATGGCCTTTATCAGGCATAATATAATTTCCTAGAAATATTCTCAGAACTCGTTCTTAGAATTAATTCTTAGAACTAATTCTTAGAACTAATTCTTAGAACCAATAGGATTTTTAAATTATATCTAGAGATAATTATTTAGCTGCTAAATATTTCAAGGATATAGGATGATAGAAAGAGTACATACGTATGAAGAAGATGCATCAGGTGAGATGGGACGTTCCCATGGTGACAGAATATTGACAGTGCTTAAGGCTCTTCGGAGAAATATTTCATTAAATTATCGGTTGAACTATAATGTTCAAAATAGGAAATTTTAATTGGTTTAATTGTAGTTAATTTTCATGTCTAGTAATCTAACAAGGGTAATTTAGTGGAACGATTTGATTATTTATAATAATAATAAAGAAGCGAATTGTAACTAAAATCAAGTAAAATTAAAGCAATAAACTTTAATTTATAATTTGCAAGTTTGGTTAAATGCTGCAAACCATAGTTGACAAAGCTGTACTATAACCCAAAAATAATCCAAAAAATTTAAAATTCTTTTTTTGAAAAAAAGGACTTCAATTTGATGTGAAACAACTTTATTCACAGTCTGATTACCTAATAATAGACTTATGCTTCAGTTTTAATCTGCTAAAAAGTGATCCAACACTCACAAAAGGCGAGTTTTGTTTCTTTATATAACTTTTGGATATTATAATAGCTCCAAAGTTAGCGATTAATATAGTTTTGTCAGCTAAAAAGTGATACAACTCTCTCAAAAAGAGAGTATTTTTTTGCTTCCTTATATAACTTCTGGATATTTTATTATTTCTAAAGTTGATGTTAATGATAGTTAGCGATTAAGGTAGTTTTATTGTCTAAAATGTGATCTGATACTCTCAAAAGGCAAGTTTGTTTTCTTAGTATAACTTCTGAATATTTCCATCAGTTCCGAAGTTAATGATAGTTTGAAATTTGTGTTTTTTTATCAAAGGTAATTAAATCAGTGATTCATCAAAAGCAATACAATAAATTCTGTTTAAATTCTTTATCGTTATTTAAAACGCAAAATAAATTAGGTAAGAAAAATAATTACTAATCGGAATAATTAAAAACAATGACATTTAATTAATACTAAATGAGCGAAATGGTTCACATAAATGAGAGAGCCTTCCCAATATTACTTAAACAAAGTATTATTTTAAATACATTTTTAGCTACCACTTGAATAAATTTTTAAATATAGTGCGCATAAAATGTTTCCTCATTTATTATCTATGCCTGTTGTTCAATTTTATACTTACATTTCGAAAAGTTAGTATTATTTTAGTTTTATGCAAATTACAATATATTCAACGAATAAAATTTAATGAAAAAAATATTTATTTAGCAACATTGTCTGAATCGTTTGTTTAAAGCCGAAAAGAATTTAAGTGTTTCCACTTATCGCATTAAATTTTAAGAATCTTTTCAAACACAGTGGCCGAATATATTTAAATTTGGCTTTAAATATCTGTTGTACTTCACTAAAATATTCATAAGGCTTGATGTTTCTTAAAAGCTTTGCATTTTTGGTTTTAATTAATTCTTTGGTACGAAAAACTAAATAACAGATTTTTCGATTCGAAAGAGTTTTAAAAAGCATTCACTTATTTTCTTATCATATTTGATTAATAAGTCAACATATTTTGAGAATTACAATAAACATTCATTAAATGCTTAAATTTAAAATGTTAATGGCTATTTAAAATAATTTTTTTTTAATATCAATTTGGCAATGACTTTTTGGTTACTGAAATGCTTTTCAAAATAAACAAGTTGAAAATAATTAAATTCTCACATTTTGTTTTTCTTTTAATTTTAACATTCCGCATGTTTTGTTTTTAATATATTGTTTTATATTATTCGAATGAAGTTTTTTGTTCAACCGACATCTGTGTCAGTTTTCATATCAATAAAATCAATGCTTCCCAACCTCTTCATCACCACTGAAGGCCTGGTTTCTTAAGGTCTGGTTTCTTAGGACAAGCGCCTTATCTGAGCGTCAGCGGGACGTCAACGTCCGGCTGACGGCAACGAAATACTGGTTTGTTAGCTCAAGGCCTGGTTTCTTNTTGACAGCATACGTCATCGAACGCTCAGCTTGAACGACAACTGCCGTCCAAATCAACTGCAGTTGGATTACAACGTGACGTTAACAAGAGAAGCAATGGCGGACAGCAGCCAACAACAGAGCATTGAAACCAGCCAAGATTTTAATTTTACGTGGTGACGTTATACGAGATAATTACGTGGTGACGTTAATTGTTTATATTTTAGACTGCTTTGATTTAATAGTTTTAATTTAGTTTTACTTAAACATACCTTCCAAAAAACATGTTACAGCGAAAAATTAGTAAAAATGATTCAGCATTTTAACTACTAGAACGTTAAATCAATGAGAACCTTGTGCATATATTTTTTTCAACGAAGTGGCTCCATCTAGGGTTAGCAGGAGACAATCACACTGGAAGTGTGTTGCTTATGCCCAGTTAACCCCATTGTCTTGTTTTAGTTGATATCACTGCAGAAAACCCCGTTTCACATAGATAAGTTATGGGAAAATTCACTAGGGATTTAAGTGTTGTGTTGGCAATATCAGGATATTTCCACAATGACTTTCATCAAAAACACTGTCAGAATTGTCGTCCCTAACGTAGTCTTAAGGCCACCGTTATTTACTATCTCCAGCAGTTGATCTTCTTTTAGCGCAGACATCCTTGATTCGACTGATTTGTTGATAAATGCGCCGCGGATCCATCCATTAACAAACTAAGGTAAACAACGTTAAAGAGCACAAAAATATTATTAAATGCATTTAACGTGCTCTTTAACGTTGCATACCTTAGTTTGTATTTTAGCACAAAGGTCGCCCATTTGTGTATTCATCCATTAACAGTTCATGCGTATTTTGTGGTTAGACATGTGATCGTGAATCAACTGGGAAAATGAATATTCAGGCTCAGACTCGCTTAAAAACGCACTAATGACTGAAACATATCTAAACTGTCTTTGTTCACGCACCGTTCCCACAACTCCAGTAAGGCTTCAAATTCAACTCCTTTGTCTGCGAACTTAAAAACAGTCGTCATTTTCCCCTGAAGGGGCAGATAGAGTTTAATAAGCAGACTGAATATGTCACAAAGTTAAGCCACATCTTGTGACTAAAAAGTGCTGCAGGTGGTCACCCCCTGTAGCACTTTTCTAGTCTGAGATAAATCTTTGCAATGGCTTAGGTGATTCAAATACTCTGATTAGTGATTTTCTTCTAGATAACCGTGAGGTAAGAGAAGGCATCTGTACTTTGAACCCACCTTCTTATCTCACAAAGCTGCTCAAACAGGTGCGAGTTAAGAGCATGTGCTTTGATGTAGTTAATAGCTTCAACGACATCAATCAATACGCCGTTAAATTCCAGGGACATTTTTCTACTTGCCAGAATTTCCCTGTGATTGAGAAAATGTGTAGATTCACTCGTAGAGGCAACCTCTTTAATAAGAGTAGTCAATCCAGAGAGTCGTCCGGTCATGGCAGCAGCTCCGTCGGAGCATATGCCGACACAAAATGACGATTTTAGTAGTTCTGATATACAACGATGATTTGAACAATTCTGCTCCAGTGGTGTTGGTTGAAAAAGAAAGTGCTCACAACAAATCCTCATGCACATCTATCATACACATGGCACATAAAGACGTAGTATTGCTTTGTTTTCGATATTTTGCAACATTCGCCAACCTGGAGTGCATACCGTGGTGATGTATTAATTCTCTTCAATTGTGTCTCAATGTCATTGGCAATTTTTTCAATGCTTTCAGTCATAGTGCTATTTTTTCAGCAGCAGCCTAGAAGCTCAGCTTTTTAACCTTTACAATATGGTTAGCCACTAAATATAATGCATACTCTGCATTCTCCTTTATTGGTATGGCAACTATCATAAATTTCGTCTGTCCTTCATATTCTCGTTTTTTTTTCTCGCATCCATTCCTCTTGTCCATGGAAAATCACACAAGCCCGAGAAAAATACACCACAGTGGATAAAAGGGAAGTAATTTAATGTTCGTTGGGTAATCCGGCACCATTTAATCCACGCACCGGTACTGATTGACAGCCCGAAGGCTGTGGACCACTGATTAAAATGGAATGACAAGTTGAGAAAAATGAGCATTTTCGACGCCTCCTTTCTTTTGCGTTAAATCAAGGTTCTAAGCTAGTAAAAGCTGCTCGTATCATATGTGTATGGAAAAGGTGTTATAGCTGTAAGAATCGCTCACAACTGGCATGCCAAATTTTCAAATGAGATTTTTTACCAGAAAGATAAACATCGTTCTGGCCGTCCAGTTGAGTTCGATGAAGAATGATTAAACTAAATTTTCGCAAGAAAATGTGCGTCAAACGACAAAAGAGCTGTTAGAAAGATGGAACACTCTTACACTTAAAACTTTTAAAAGCATTTAAGAAGACGGCAGAAACTTATTTGCTTACCCAGTACTCACTATAGTTTGTCTAAGCTAAGAACTCCTCCCGCCACAAAGTCTGAGGACGTCTGGCGCTAAGGAAACATTTTAGGGAGGGTAACTTCACTCTAGGAAAGAGAATCCCTATTCTCTCGCCGACCAGAGCCGAAACCACTCCAAAACAGTAACCTCGCACCCCTACTTGAAACAGTCATACATCGTTACCATAGTCACCGCCACAGGTCGAGACGAATGTCTGGAGGAGTTCTTATTTTAAACAAACTATAGTCGTACATACTCTCTCACTTTTTCACCAACCCATGACTTCGGTTAAATATAGGAAAGCCAGATTTTTTCAGCTAAACCCATAATTAGAAAACTAAAACTTAGAATTTCAAGTTTAATTTAACGTCTGTTTGGAGTGTATGGTAATAATCAAATTTCGTTAATAATACTATTCTAAGTCATAGTATTGTTAATACTAATTAAACGTGTTGTTTGTTATTACTCTTCGCGAGGAAATGCTAATTTTTTTCAAATGAAGTAATTTCTTTAAACCAAAATGATATAAAACTAAATTAAAATTAATCATTTTTCGAAAAGAAATCTAGTCTGAATAAAGTAATGAACGCACTACAATTTATGTAAATCGAGTATCGAATTAAAAAAATATATATTTTTACTTACGTAATGTGAATTGTCTTCTTCATTATATGCCAGTTTAACAATGCCGAAAGAACCCTAAAAAGATATAAAAATAAATAAGTGAAACTAATTTTATACTAAAACTAGGAAAAATAAACTTTCCTTGAAGCTAGAAAATAAACTTAGAAGACAAAAACTCTCCATTGGGAATAAGATGATGAAAAAACATGGACAAAACGTTTTCTTAAAAAATCCCCATGTATTTGAATAGCGACGTTTTCAAGAAAACATTTTTGAGCATAAAATCTTAATTTATTATTTATGTAATATATTTTGTCTTGAAACACTTCAGATGACGATTGTTAACTAATTGGGCACAAATAGTTGTTCGGGTGCAGTAACTTTAAATATTATAAAAAAAGCTTTATTTTAAAAGATTTTTGCTTTTTTTATCTTTATACTTTTTTTCTTTTCGTATTTCTTTGTTATAAAAATAAAAGAGCGCAACTCTTTTTCTAGAAAGAGTTTTGAAACACAAATTAATCATAAAAATTTAGCATATCAGGTTCATAGTTTTATTTTCAAAGAATTTAAATACTAAATTAAAACGATGATATAAAATACATTGAAAACTGCCGATTTTTATGACAACAGAAGGAGTATACAAAGTATTTTATCTGCAGTGTTCTGCTTTGATTAAGCTGGAAGACCATAAGTTATATTATTAGAGAGATATATGATTACACAACAAAATTATTATAATAGCCTTAATAAATAAAGTATTTTTATTACCGATTTACAAATGCATTTTATTGTCAAGCTTTTATAAAATAAAATGTTGGTTATAACATTACATTCTAATTTTTTTAATAAAAGGTGATAGATTTTTTAAATATTTTAAAGCAAACTCTAAAATTGTTAATTGTTAATTATAGTTAGCAAATCATTAATCGAATTAATTAGATAGATCCTACAACTCACACAGCTCAAGTGATCTTCCGGATAAGATGAACTTCAGCCTTCGTTACATGACAACAGGTGAATACTTTCAACGACAAGATAGCGCTAAACCATGACGACTAAGACTTAGTGGCTTAATTTTAATAATTATTAATTTTCGTGTATAATTTATTTTTTCAATTGGATGGCGAGCAACACCGAAATTATTAGATCCAATCATGCGCTTAAAGATGCATTTTAAATTAACTCTGATGTTTCAAAGGAAACAAACACCTCCGAAATGTTTTATGTGTTGCTAGAGTTTTAAATTCTCGTAAAACATTGCAAGAACATTTTAAACGGAGCATTACAGAAACATTTCAAACAGGACATCACAGAACCATTTTAAAATCATATAAAGGTAATGCGATTAGGGGAAACAGAATGTGCTGTGCAAGACTGAAACATTAAATTCTGTATGGAATTTATTATGAAATTTAGATTACGACAAATAGATAATAATTTTAATATCATAAGTTAACACTTTGTTGACAAGTGATTTTACACAGAAATTAAGTCATGCCACTGGCTATTACTTTGTAATTGAATACGGAAGTAAAGTGAAACATTCTAAAGAGCGATTTATTGCCCAAACGTTGTTGTCCGAGAGCAAGTTAACTTGACATTGCAAGTGCAATGATGAATTTACTCGTTACCGGTTAACAATGTGTTAATTAGACGATAGTTTCTGTCCATTTAGTTAGTTATTTAATGAAATTTTGTTCGGGTTTTATTACACGTGGTTGCATTATTAAATTTTTTTTACTTGAGATTTTACTCAAAAAACATTGCACGACATAATATATATTTTAAATCATTAAAAGAATGAAGTCAAAATTGGATAAAATGTTCAATAATTTAATTAACAATTTCAGAACTTCACTACTTTATAAGTAAAGTTTAATTGTTTTAAAAAAAGTAATTTAAAATCATTTTTTAATTGATCGATCAGAATAAAATTATCAATAAATCAATGATTTCGTAAAGAAACTTGTTTGTTGTTTATGAAACAATAAAATTAAACGTATATATATAATATGAAATAATAATTCAAGCTTATCAACGTTTATCGTATAAAAAAGATAAATTTATTATACACAATAGTTAGAATATATTTCGTAATCTAAAATCTTACATTGATAAAAACCTTTTCGGTTCTTGCTATTATATATATATGGTATGAGAAATACCTTTCCAAATGATAATCAGATAAAGCAGAAATACACTCTATAACAAAAAAATCGACACACCAAGAAGGAGTTGTCCGATTGAAACGAAAATTGGTGGATAGGAAAACAATGTACAGAATAGTAAATGATTAAAATTTCAGAACAATTGAATAATTTATTGCAGAGTTACAGTAACAAGTTCAATAAGGTGTTGACCCGCCTCTAGCCTGGGTACAAGCTGCCACACGGCGTGGCATAGACCGATAAAGCTCCCGGATGGTCTCTTGCGGTATTTCCTGCCAAATTCGATCCAATTGTCGAACGAGGTCATCAACATTCCGTGCCAGATGCAATCGCCTTCCCATCATATCCCAGACATGCTCGATGGGAGAGAGATCTGGTGATCTGGCAGGCCAAGGAAGAGTTTGACAAGCTTGCAGACAGTCTGGCATTGTCCTGGTATTGGACAAGGTCTGGCATTGTCCTGCTGAAAAACCAGCCCGGGGAGCTGCAAAAGGAACGGTAGCAAAACAGGTCTTAGGATGTCGTTGACGTACCGCTGTGCAGTAAGTGTACCTCTAATGACGACCAAAGGGGTCCGGCTGTCAAAGGAAATGACACCCAAGACCATAATGCCTTGTTGAGGGCCGGTGTGGCGTGCAATAGTGAAGGCAGAATCCCCCCTAAGCCCTGTGTGTCTCCAAACACGTCTTCGATGATCGTCAGGACACAGTTGGAATCGGGATTCGTCTCTAAAGACTATACGTCCCCAGTCGGCATCATTCCAGCCGTATCTGTTCAAAACATTCATGCATACGAAATTTCAAAGCAATCGGATGATTGCTTCTTGGTGCGTTGATTTTTTTGTTATAGAGTGTATATATATTCTAAATTTTAATGATATAAAATGATTGAAAAGACCAATTGATTAATTGGCATTTTATATAAAGATTCACGTTATTGCTTAGGTAGTAGTAATTTGAAATTCAATATTATTATTGGACAATAGCAAAATAAAATATTGATGAAATACCTTTGAATTTAATGAAAATCCTTGATTTTGATCAGCTTTGCAATAAATTGAATTAATAATTAAAAAAAACATACGATGCAAATAAAACTATTTTATCTGGAAATAATTGAAAAATATTTCAAGTTTGGATCATTCTTTAATAAATAAAATTAATTATTCAATTTAAATAATTACATTATTCCAATGAGGTTTTATTACAGTTTTTGAACAATATTTACAAGACAGAAAACTTGTAAAGGAAAGGATATAAATCATTATTTTAATCCCGTTGCCTTATTGTTAGTTCTAAATATTTGCTATCAAATATTTGTTATCTTTTATTTCTTAACAAAAATATTTGCTCTATATATTCTGTCTAGAAAATTCTAAATTATTTTTCAATCTTTAAAATTTATGTTCGAAAATGTGCTTATCTACAAACACATGATTTACAATTTTAATGAAACAAAAATTCCTTGATTGTGAAATAATAATAGTAACTCCAAAGTTTATTAAACTTTCAATCTTAATCTTTTATTGAACTTTCTTATCTTAAGCTTCCATTGAACTTTCAATCTTAAGCTTCTATTGAACTTTCGATCTTAATTTGCTATTGGGTTAAACTTACACAATCTTCCCTTGAATTTTCAACCTTAATCTTCTATTAGATTAATCTTCTATTGAATTTTCAATCTTATATTTTCTAAAAATAAAATACCTAACTAAATTCTACTTTTAATAATATTTTAAGAAACGGAATTCGGGTTTTTTAAACAGTAGACCCTTACAAAAAAAATGTCTTCTTTTATTGTTCTTTCGGCCTGAATATATAAATATATATACTAAAAACCACCATGCTTCAAAACTCTAATACAAAGAAATCGTACGTGTGTGTAAAATAATTGGGCATTTTCTTCCTGGTAAAGCAAATAAACATTTTTAGTCTCAAATGCAGTTATCTTCCTTCCTAGTAGTTGTTTACCCCAGACCGAGATTTCTGGAAATGTCTGACTCAACGCAAAAATAAACCGAACTTCTTCAAGCTGAAATATTTATTTTTCACCGGCATTAGGCAAAATTCCTCGCATGGTAAAGAATGAAAGAGAGTAATATAAGGGAGAAAAGAATTCCGGTCAAAAAAGCGTGGGGGCACACTCCATTTCTTAGGGAAATCCAGGAAATAAAAAGTATATTTTCATTTTGATGGTGAAACCTACAAAACACAAGAATAAATAAAAGTAATTAAAATTTTGTTTTGAAAAAAAAAACTGCAAATAAAGCTGAAATTCAGCTCTTAATCTTCAAATAGCGCTCTTCACCTTTTAATTCTAAAAACAAAAAGGTTTTTATTCGTTCATTGTGTAAATTCGCATTTTTATGACTTATTAGTACCAGTTATATTTTACTTCTGGTAAGACTGATGGATTATAAAATTTATTTTTTCAGTAATTTTTTTAGTAGAATTCATAAGTAATTCAAACATCCACAAAGATCTCAAAATTCCGTTTCTATCCGAATCTATACACAAATTAAATGCAAACTTCTACGACAAAGCCATAAAATGCAGCACAGCCAACTTCAATCAGATTTTTAACTTCGAGAACTACAAAAAAGACGATAAACTAAGACCAATAGCCTCTCATTTCACCTCCGACGCCTCATACCACAACTATCAGCACAAATAATAGTCTTCAATTCCAGCATCTATAGTCTACATTAATAATCCAAAGTACCAATAGTCCACTGCATCAAACACTTTACCAATACTGAAATCCTGACCTATGTTACTTCACGTTGACAATCAAACTACAACCATCCACAGATTACAGCAAGTTGCTCTTATTATTTTCATTTTCCTTCAGTTATACAAGCAAGGTGCTTGTAACAGCCATCCCATAGACTGCTGAACTCAAACTGTCTTTTATTTTAACTTTTTTATACTATTTCATGATGTATGGGATATGGGGCCTTCTGCGCGGCCCAGGTGCCCAATTTCTTATAAATAAATAAATAAATAAAGTAATGAAAACTATCGTGAATAAAATATTCAGCGAACTCTTCAAGAGAATTAGGATGCTGTTGTCGTATGTTGGCTTCTTTAACGCGTTAGGACACAGTTTATAGCGAATGATACCGATTAGACTCGAGGGAGAATTGAATTTTGTTAATAAGTTTTTTAGTTCGTGAGCATGCATGTAAATTATTTTAAATCATTTTTTACACTATCACTTAGTAACAATTTTGTTACTAACACGATGAATCTTGTGTCTGGATGTACTTGCCATTTTGAACTCAAGTTAGAATTGCAATAATGCCAAAATAATACAAAAATGATGTAAAAATCACATTTACCGAACATATTGCTCAATCTATTTTGTATTTGTGTATAATATATAAAAGCATAGAAACTTTCTGTGGTTAGCCTGGCGGCGAGGGAATTTTAAGATATGACTGATGCACTATGAGAAATTTCTAGTCAACACTATGGTTACCAGAAGTTAAAAAAGTACACGATCTACAATTTATATTTGTATTCAAAGAAAGCAATCAAATCTTTAATGCCTGTGAAAATCTCTCGATAACCTTGTAATTTATCAAACTCAGAAGTCATCATCATATGTTTCATCATCATATGTTCATCATCATGTCATCATCATATGTTTTTGAGTCATCATCATATGTTTCAACGAAATTTAAGAACAACTTTGCAAAGTACACAGTAAAAAATTGTGGATCAAATTATGGTTAAAAAAGTACCGGCACTGAGGGTGCCGCTACTTTTTACCATAAAATCCATTTTCACTGTAATATGTTATAGTTCAAAAACTTCGATGTACCGCAATTTATACAGTATAATTGCCGTAAAACCACTGTAATTAAATAAATATTGTAAAATTACGATTTAATTTTTCACTGTAAAATGACTTTCACGGATGAGGCATCCAAAATACTGGTACTTTATACCGTAATTTGATCTGGAATTTTTAGGAGTGTAGTTGAAGTTCTGTTTTGCTTAGAATAAACAAACATGTTTGGATATTTAAAAATATTTTTGTGAAATAAAACTTTGAAACAGAATTTTCTAAGCTTACAAATCATCCTTTGAGACCACTTCTAACTTCAAAGGAGTAAATTGAAAATAAACAATTCCCCAAAGAGATATTTTAAAAGTTTCTGGAAATACTCTTGTTTACCAAAGGAAACGAAATAGTTTCGCAGATAAAAACAATATCCCATAACACTCATCCACTTATTTCGTTTTCATTGCAGTTTATACACCTTTTAAATAAACAGAACTTTTCCGGTTGAAACGCTTTTATGGAACATTAAGTTCCGAAAAATAGGAAATGAATTAAAACGATAAGAGCTTCAAAAGGCTTTTCTGTTCATAAAAATTGTATGTTGAATGTCATGTAATACTTGATATGGCATAAAGCATTTAAACTATAAAAATAACTGTAAATTCTACAGTAGAAAAAACGTTTTCTTCTGCCAAAAAAAACGGTTTAAAGAAGAAAAAAAAAGATTTTTTTTTCTGTTTTTATGCTATATCCCCGCGCACTGAGAAAAATTTTTGTTCTTTTAACATACTTTTTCTGTATATCTGACGGTTTAAAGCTGTTTTGTTAGCATAGCAGTTATTCTCCGATTTTCATTGCGTTAAAACTGTCAGACATTAAAAATTTCTAACATATAAAATCTGTCAGTTCAAATTCTAGTTCTTTCCATGGAGTCTGTACTACAACTTTACATTTTTACGAATCCTTTTAAGATTGTTTTCTATATTTGCACTTATTTTTCAGCAATTATTTATGGTTTTGTACATCGTATAAATAAAACTGTGATTCATTTTCATTGTCAAATTGATATTCTACCTCATTTTTATATTTCTTTAAATGTAATTTTTGGTAAAATAAGTTTTTGCACATCTTACTACAGATGGATAACTATAATTTTAAACTTTTTTAAAACAGTCAGTATGAAGATTTTTCCCTATGTTGAAGCTATTGAGCTGCGGTAGCTCAAAGGATAGAGCTCTCGCCTCCCAATGAGTTGACAGAGGTTCAAATTCCAGCATCGACTAGTCGTACGAATTCTGCTTTCGACTCCATTCATCCATTATATCATCTATTGTAGATATAGATTTTATGATTAAAATAACAGAGTTTGTTTATTAAATTAACAGTACTTATCTGCTGAAAAAACAGGTGCCTGGTTTTAAATAACAGTATTTTTCTATGAAATAAACGGTTTTATACTGGCATTCCAGCTGATAGTATCTTTCCGTAAATTTAACAGATATGTTTTTACTGTGTGTCTTTTAATACCTAAAGTAAATGGCTAAAAATGATTCCAAATGAAAAGTAGAATGGATATTTAAGAAACATTTTAATACTTCGTAATTTAATACATATTTCTTAAATTAATTCAATGCTTCGTAACTGAATTACATAGTTCTGTCGGCAAGCATAGTCTTGAAGATCATATTGAGAAAATAATTTATTCGTTCCATACATATACATATTTGTATATTTCCAGTACATATTTGTATATGCGTATTATAAATTTCGAGCAAAAATTGCTAAATAATATAAGATTTCGAAAAGTAAGAGGTAATCCTAATTAATAGCTAATATCTTACTAACATAAAATTAAAACATATGTAGACTTTTAAATTTAAACAAAACTCAAAATGCCTTTTAAAAAAAAATGGACAGAGCTTGATATGTCTAAAAGTTAGCCTTTAATTAGCATTAATCAAACTAAACATTAGTAATACAAATATTGAAGTGCAATATGAGAAAAAGACATACTTCAAAATACAGGTTAATGAAAATGGATACAAAATTAATATCGAAATTCACATAGCATATTTTTATTCTCTACGATAAATTTTTATTCGGTCGTGAATTCTATTAAAATACAAATAAAAAACGAAATCAAATGAAATAGAATAAAAACCTATTTCCTTAAATTAATAAATTTCTTTAAATGTCAAAATTTTTAAGGCTGGGATAGTCAGACTGGTAGGTCATTGGACCCATGTCCAAGAGATCGTGTGTTCGATCCACGCCGGCTGAAGACTCCCCGTGTAGTAAATGGTGGCTGATGCACGTTAAATTTGTTGAGTCACAAAGTCATCCATGTTCCCATAACAAATCATACCTGTGGGGGTACTAATCCGGGAGTTTCTTTGTCTTCTGGATTGATTCAAAATTACAGGGCTACGGAGTTGAACATTATGAGTCGTAAACCCAAAATTGGGTCGGCTGTTCAATGACGGTTATTAAAAAAATATCAATTTTTGAACAGTGATGGCCCAGGGGATAGAGCCTTGGCCTTCCAAGGACAGTAGCCGGGTTTGAATCCCCAGCGATGGCTGGTCGATGCAAATTCCACATCCGGCTTGCACCGACCACAGTGCTGACGTAAAATACCCTCAGTGGTAGACGGATGATGAATTTGAGTCCCCTTGCCGTCAGGCTGACCGTGTTTTTTTTTCGGTTTTTTTTCCATGTAGATGCGGGTAAGTTCCATCAAAAAGTCCTCCACGATGGCAAATTTCTCCCAATCACTTGATCCAGGAGTTCTTCGTCTGTTGGATTATCGGTTCTGTTAGATTGTCGGAATTATATTTGTACTATAAGTAAAAAATACAAAAAAAAGTAGTAGGAAAATTGTTTTAATTTATATTTAGAAATAATTGGTTTTGAAAAGTAAAAACTTTTTAATGATAAACAATTATTTCTAATTAGATATTAATAAGTACAAATTTGAAACATTATTGCTCTCAGCTTTTTGAAGATTTTACTTTTAACGCAGAAAAAGATACCGATATTTCATTTTTTATTTCATAAACATAAATTTTTAAAATTTTAAACGTAATATGTTTCGTTTACTTTGATCTAAATTAATTCAAAATAATGAAAAAAAGTACAAAAAATATGTTTAATACGAATTCTGCGTCAAAGGGTTAGTACCTACACAATCTGAGCTGCTTTTAAAAATAAGTAAATCACTTGCGAGCTGATTTTCATCTCAAAACTGTTTTTTAAGTATATTAAAATGATGAAAATTTTATAGTGCTGTGACAGACAAGAAAATATTCTGATGTAATACCGCATCATAAAGGATAGAAAAAAAAGTAGATAAGGTAAATTATTTAAAAAATACACTTGATTATTCTTTAAGAATGCAAGTTAAATTTCTAGTTAAACATGCTTTGACATATCTTACTGTATAGAGAAATCAATTTTTTAGAAAGCTTTTATCATCATTAAAGCACTTATACAATGAAATTTCTTTCCTAGTTTTAAAATTAACCATTATTTTCCAATTCTTTTGATTGTTTAAGTAGTTTACTCCACTATGTAAGTCTTTTTCTTACATATAATGTTTTTTTTCGTCCTTTATTTAGTCCAATATTACTACTCGCTTAATATTTCAGTAAACTAACAATAAATAGCTTTTGAATGCGTTTTCAATTCAAAAACTTCATGTTTACAATTTATAGAAATAGTAAAATATATTGATTTTATTATCATTCTAAAAGTATTAAAATCTCAAGTGGAATTCAACTACAGATTGACGAAACGGAAACGAACCAGCAAACGATTCAAGGTTTACGGATCATGGAATATACCCTTTACCGAAGTAAAAAGCTTTTAACATTGACCAACATACATTACTAAATGCATCCAAATTCAAAGGATGAAATGGGCTAGCCATCTATTGCGGTCACCGAAGAAAATGTATAACAAAAAGGATTTTTATGACTAAGCCATCTGAGAATGGACTAAGGATGTGACCCAATGGTTCGATTCTGCAGATAAGGAATCAAGAGTAAAATCTGGAGAACCGTTGCTGAGAGCAGAAAAAGATAGAAGAGAATCCTTGAGAAAGCCAGGATCCATCCCATGCTGCCCAGTCAATAATGATGATGAAGTTTGGTAAATGAGAAAAAAAGATGATGCGGAAGGAAAATATATAAGCTATTGTTGTACTAAAATGTCAAATTTATTTTATCAGAATTTTATTGTTATTTTAAACGTTTAATAAGAAATGAATAACGAAGCCATCACATTTAATTCGACTATTTTTGCTTTATTTAAAAAAAATATTGTTAAAACTATATTTCGAAATTCGAAACACGACCTTGTGTAACAAAAAATTTTATAAGAGGTTGTTTGCACCTTAAAACTTAAACGACATACTCCACGGAAACAATCGAATTTTAAAATCTATCGCATTTTTTAATATCTTTTTCATCACATGTTCAAGTTATTTTTAAAAATTCATTTTTTAATTTTTAATAATTATTTTTCAAATTTCATTAAATTTTTTTATTAGTAAAATATAATGTCTTAAAACTATTAAAATATTCAAAGGCTGGAAATCAGATCAACTTTTCGAGGTCTGGGTTCGAATCATTGAAAAATGTCTCTTGGAAAACACGATTGTGATATCAAAATCTATATCTTATGCCTGTTACATTATTCTGTGAGGGTCATAAATCCTCCAATAATTTGTGTATCAAAAATCCTCTTAAACGTATTATCTCTGTAACGTAAAATGTATACTTCTTAACGTATAAACGTCGTAACTTCTGTATAAACGTAATAAAGAAAAAAAATTCTCTCTTTCTTAAGTTAAGAATAAGGCTACCCTTAAATGAGATTTTTAACGCTTAGCATTTATTGCTTCAAACATTTTTCAATTGGCTTATGTAAAAAAGAAATAAGGAAATTTAAAATTGAAAATCTTGGGAATTTTAGGAACAATACAACTTGCAAAATTTCAAAAACAGTAACAGAAATTCTACAAATCTAAAATTAAAAATTCACAAATTCTATAAGTGATAACATTTTTTCACGACATTTCACTTTATATTTAATCATAAATAAATAATGTTTAAAAAAACATTTTCAAAGTTATTTTTTAGTTAAACAGTACAAAAGAAAACTTCTTACCTGTCCGATTTCTCCTTTTAATCGATAATGATTGAGCTGTTCATAATTAGGATGAGATTCCCAATAAACTTTTCGACACTCTTTCGGTTGATGGCGAGGAAGTCTCGGTGATGAATTCGGTGAGCAATAGGGTGAATATGGTAGGGAAGGATAAATTGGACGACCTTCACCATTGGATGACAATGTGTGCGAATCTCTAGAGTTACTGTAAGTTACTCGAGGCACGGAGTTCCGACCACATCTAGCAAATGTCCTCAGCGGACCACTGGGACACCACATTTCAGAAGGACTTGCAAACACTTCGGGTTCTGACGCAGCTGCTGGCAAAGAACCTTTCCTCATGCTGTCCACGGTCAGATAAGACATTTGGTCAGAAAAGTTTATAGATTCTTTATTGGCTGATAAAGACTGATCAAAGGAGACACTTCGAGCACCTTTTGAGCAGAAGGGTGGTTCCCAAGCGGGCTTAGTTTCAGAACATTGTAAAACTGTTTCATTTTGTGAGCACTCTTCGGGAACAGGGCTTGTATCAAGGCAGGATTGGATTTCTGAAGACACTTTTGGCGACGAATTTAAAGAGCACGTAGTTGCGTTTTCCGGTGGTATGGAACTAACAGCCACATCGTCATATTGAAAATAACAGTCTTGCGCACATACTTCCGAAGATGGAACACCAATAGATTCATTTTTTTCTACAATTGGCACAGAATTACTTTTAGCATTTAAGTTATCTGCTTGGGTCACAGAATCAAGAGTGTGCGATTCACAGAGTTGGGCAGGTAAAGATTTTTCTGAAAGTTTTTGTGCAGATGAGTCCATTAAAAAAGAGTCTAAACCATAGCTCTCTTTAGCCAGGTATTTTTCATTGCGAGTATTTTTGTGATCATTGGAACTTGGAGATAAATCAGGTTGGTTACTTACAAGTGGCTGTTTATTAGTTCGTGGTTTCGAAAGATTTGATTCTGATTCAAGGTGAGATTTTTCATAGGATTTATGAGGGTTCTTGTGTGAAGTATCTAATGTTTTAGTTCGTACACACGTAATGCCAGAGATTTTAGGTTCTTGAGCGTTTTGAAAGTCACATGCTGATGTTTTGAAATAGGAATTGTTCTTAGAACCACATAAAGAGTTCTTTTTCTCTACATCAGAATAAACAGCATTTAATCTGAAACAATTATAAGAAAAAAATTTAATAAATAAAAGAAAAAAATTCTAAGAAATACTTATTTATAAGCATTAAAGATTTCAAATTCATGATTAATCAATATTAATATCAAATTTTTATTTAAATTAAGTGTTCAGATAAATTAAGATTTCTTCAGATGAATTAAATTTTTTTAAATGTTTCAACGATGAACTATAATATTTAGCAAATTTGCTGCAGTTTTAATAAAATATTAAATTGAACTATATTTTGGTTGAATTTCGACCATAATATAGACATTAAATAATTAATCCCAAAACACTAAAGCGGAAAGATATGACTTCTTAAAAATTTCATTCTCTTCAAAAATATACAAATCTATTATCACTACAAGCGTATAACAAGCACAAATATAAATAACCGCTCAAAAATAGCCCCCCCCCCATTTTCACGATAGCCTCCCCCCCACGAGAATGCGATGAAACAAAAGTGATTTGAAATATACGAAAAATAAACGAAATAAATAACTAAACGAAAAATGGGAAAATAAAGGTGAGATGCCAAAAATAGAAAAACCACAGTAGCCGAGAGGGGTATTGTATGTGAATCCATTTATGTATTTTTGTGTATCAAATTTCTATATTTTTGAAGCGAAAGAAGTTTTGAATCAAGCAACATAATAAAGATAGTTTAAAAATATTAATTTGAGTGATAATTGAGTTTGAAGTGGATACCGCATTAAGATTGCCCCAATTTTCAGCAATATAATAGTTTAACAAGCTTCACAATTTCTAACAGTGTATGTAATTGAAAATATCCCAAACGCAATAGGTTAGATGCTGCTAAAAATTTCCAACAGTGTGTAAACGTAATTGGAAGCATCCCAAATGCTGCCAAAAATTCCCAAAAAATCGGATAACAATTTAAAAAGATTCTAGGGTTTTGAATATAAGAAACGCCGCTTTGAAAAGCGATTATTCAAATTTTGCAAACGCATTCATACACGCATCAATTCAAAACAGTATGCTCGAATTTAGACGAATTTTAGCATACATTTTTTGCTAAGGCAATGTTCCAAGTAATCATATTCTTTAAATAGTTATTAAAAAAAACTAAGTCAGTATTTTTAAAATATTTCACTGTGGTGTTTGGCTTACAAACATCGCCACTCGTGTGTTTCAATTTTTCAAAACATAATATATAATTATATAGCAAATAAAAGAAAATAATATAATTGACTATTTATAATTCTTTAACTATCAGATTTAGCTTGAGTTTGCACACATTTAATACCAATAATAAAGTAATCCGAATAACATGATTCTCTATAAGTTCGATTCAATGAAGTCAAAGCCATGTGTTCGTCCTTTTAACAAGTTCCGCCTTCAAAGATGTCCCTTTGATAATTAAAGGTGTCGAGGACTGAAGATCGAATTAGCAGAATTCATTAATTTGTAAGAGGGTATTGGCGGTTCATCCAACCATTTCTTTGTTCTTCGCTTTAAAGCTAATATAATTGAATCCTTTTGTGTTCGGTATTAGTTTTCTGTGGCAAAAACACCAGTTGCTTAAGGGTGAAACTTAGTTTCGGAGCTCATTCTTTTAAAAGAATTAAAGGAATTTAGAGGAGGAAAAGTAAAAAGATTTAAATAAGTTCTTTACAGATACCTTATTTAAATCGAACGATTCTCTTTTAGACAAATACTGTTCATTCTTTAAAGTTATATGACACGTACTTATACAATATCTAAAAACATTTATAAAAGAAAATTATGCTTAAAAATCAATCGATTTACTGTAGATGTAATAAATATTAATTCTTGATAAAAAACTTCATTGGCTTCAAAAATTATAATATGGTAATAAAAGTCAAAGTGCCATTCTTAAAACTTGCCTGATGTAAATGAGGAAGAAAAAAGTATTCGAAACATAAAACGCAAACTTGCCAACGAAAGATAGAAAATAAAGGTGAGAAACATAACTAAATTAACCACGGTAGACGAGCGTGAAACAGAAAAAATATTTAAAAATGAAAAAAAAAAAAAAAAAAAAAAAACTGAAGCTAAATATGTTCTTCACAACTTCTCCAATTGCGCTTGGGAAAGAATTTCGCTCTGATTTGCTTCTAGTTTGCCTATGCAAAAAGTAGTTTTTCTTGTTTGGTTTATTCAACTTTAATTATTCTTATATTTCACTCTCATTTAGCGCGTTTTTTTCTAGTTTTGCTTCACAATTTTATTTTCCATTTTCCTTAGGCAACTTGTCTGTCTCGGTATTGTCTGTATTTCTAACTTACTAGAATCAACTAGGCATTAAAACAGAAATTCACTTCAATTATTTTCCTCACATTAAACCTTTCTCAATAAAAAGAAAATCCTATAAACTCAAAGAGAAAACAGTTGCCAGACGTTTTTAGTCTCATGGAACAATTCGGAAAAAAAAATAATAATAATTGATATTAGATTAGGAACTAGTCAAACGAAAATGTTAGCAGTCAGAAACAGTTTTTATTAGTTAACGTCATGCTCAAATAAATGAAAAATTGCACATTTAGCTTTAAATAGAACTTGTATTTTTCAGAAACCTATCTTTTTGTAAACAGTGGTAAATGCTATGTGAACGAAAATAACTTTTTTAGCAAAATAAACTTTGTTAGTTTATCTCATGCAGTCAAGTAGATAAATCTTCACTGGTATGGTATAGCCCAGAGACCAAGATTCGAATCCCGGCATGTCACTCTCTTTTACCATTCCTGCTTTAGTGGTAATACAAAATCTAAAAGTGAATTCTCATTAACTATTTACGAATGTATTGTGGGTTGTTTGGTATCTTTGTTAGAGTCCCCACTTATACTCTAAAAAGAAATCTAACTGTAGAAAAAGCCTTCCACATGAAAATGTCCCCGAGAACGGATTTCTTCATAAATAACACTAAGTTTAAATAAATAACTATCTTTATTAACATTTAGGAAACTTGTAAATTTAACTAAAACATTTTAACATATATAAAACTTAACCACTTTAACATGGAAGCAGCATAGAAATAAACTGCGAAAAGGTAACCGGCGAGAACATGCCGGATTGCTAGCTAGAACCGACGGGGAGAGAGAGAGAGAGCAATCTGTGAGGATGCGGCCAAGTTATATCCAAAACATACTGTGCGCATTTTGCTGATTTCGCCCTTCACGCATATCTCCATTCAGGTATGAGGTTTACGTCAATTATCGGCTGCAAGCGACGTAGTCCAACGTCAGAGATTCGTAGTTCGGACTTTGCATTTCAGACCGCAACGCCACAGTATGTTTATATTTGCTTCATAAGTAAGGTGATTTTTGAAGCAAGATGATCCCCGAAGCAAAAAGAGGTTCTACGATTCTAGGGCGCATGTTTAAGAAAGAGAAAAACTCTTAGCACACTACAGAACTGGATTTTGTTTATATTCAGATCAAAGATAAGGCCTTTTTATGAGGACGCATTACGCTTTGGCTTTATTAAAGGATAACAGTTACTTATCTACATCACAAAATAAAAATCTGAATAGTTGTCCATTCGGTAGTTGTAACGAATCACAAGGCCGCGTCTAATCACGTGGTTAAGCATGGCGAGTAAATGTTACAGCTGTAAGGCTTGGGTTTATTATCATTCTGAATCAATTTTCGAATCAAATTTAATTAGATACCAGCAAACGACGTCACGCGGGATTTGATAACCCACACGTGACTTCGATTGTCGGTATCCAATACCAGACGGACTGACATTTAACGGAAATTTTGACTGATGATACATATTCTTTTTGGACATAAAATGGAGATATAAATTCTATCAGGAAACGATTAAAGCGTGCCTTTTCATCACGTACAAAACACTAGTAGAAATATAAACACTCTAGCAAGCTTGAATTTCAATTGCGCGATTTCATTCCGACAGAAATGAGAACAAGCTAATTAAATAAGTAGTAAAAAACACTGATTAATAAGAAAGTTAGTATTAGTTCGGACAAAATGCTAGACTATTTTGTACTCTCAAATTCTTTCAGGCATAAAATAATGTTTCAATATATTTCTGTTTTGTTTAAAGTTAGAATATTTTTTTAAATTTTGCCGTGAGAAGTATATTCACCAGCCATTTCATAATTTTTAAATGTGGATGAGAACATATTTTTCTTCCAATGATTTGTGAATCGGCCTGCTGATAATTACACAAAGAACAACAAAAAATATAAAATATCAATGAAGAGCTTTGTTTGCATAAATGTGAGTTACACTAAAGGTTAGTGTGAAGACTGGGAGAGATATTAACACTGGGGAACTATTTTCTCTTTTGCATTATACGTTCGTTCATTTGGTCGTTTCTCCTTGAGTTTATTCGTAGTTATTAACTCAGAATTTAAAAACTTGATTATTTTTTAGCACATAATTTCAAGTTTATAGCGAATTCTTTATAGTAGGCAAAAGTTAAAAATCCCACCAAAAATGGTTAAATTAATTTTAGNTTTCTCCTTGAGTTTATTCGTAGTTATTAACTCAGAATTTAAAAACTTGATTATTTTTTAGCACATAATTTCAAGTTTATAGCGAATTCTTTATAGTAGACAAAAGTTAAAAATCCCACTAAAAATGGTTAAATTAATTTTAGTTTTTAAGTTAAATGAATTTCTTTTTAAATATCGATTTCACTTTAATATTTAGGTAATTTTTTATAATAACAAGGAAAAAAAGGTCCTATAAAAGGCCTTTCTTTTATCCCAATCTTATTATAAGAATTAGAGCTAAATCGCTATCTTAGACTGAGTTTTCTCGAATATCTGTCTTTTGAAATAAATATAAGATTATTTCCTCTTTTATAACTTAATAAATATACAAAACTACAGAATATTCTAAAGCTACCTGCGTGTTTACGTATGCACACTCATTCTTGTGTTTATTGTATTAAAAGTACCGTCTGAACAAACTTTTGACTCATACCTTGCAGATCATCTGAATTTCAAAAACAAACTCATGAAAGATATACGCAACGTAGTTTTACAAAGTCTCGTCTCTTTTCAATTTAAATGTTGTCTTGCAAATTTTAGTGATTTTCGTTCTTCGTGCTATGACAGTAGAAATATGTTTGCATTGTTAGCGATTGAGTATTTTTATGCTAAGAAATATTTCTTTCAAAATGCAGAAAAAAACAACAGCTTTTAGATATAAAACATATTCACAAAGATAATAAGCTATCTATCAAGGATGGGGAAAAGATTATTGATTATTTAAAAATAATTTCGTTCAGATAGTGAACATTTAGCTGGAATACATATTACTGATAAAAGTAATCTGAAAAACACTTTTGTAGTTTTCTTTAGCGTGTAACGCAAAATTTGATAATTTAATTTTATTTGAAATAGGTTATTTTTATAGCTTTCATAAATATATAATTATATTTCGATACACAAATTGTCGCTTATTTTTTTCACGGCAATGCAAACATAGAAATATGTTTGCATTGTTAGCGATTGAGTATTTTTATGCTAAGAAATATTTTTTTCAAAATGCAGAAAAAAACAACAGCTTTTAGATATAAAACATACTAACACCAAATATTCGTCATTTCGAATGACTAGAACATAAAACATAAAAATCTATAATGCTGATTTAATAACAATTTGTGTTTTTGACAAAAGCTTTAAATCAATATCATGCATTTCAGTAAAAAGATAAAATGCATGCATATAGAAACGTTTAAAAGCTTTTATGTCAAATAAAATAGAGCTAAAATACATTCAATTTCATTTTAAAAACGTTTTATTAACGTTTTATTAAACGTTATCATTGATAACGATAGAGTATTTTTGTCAGTAAGATACATACAGAAAAAGGAAATTTCTTCTGGTCAAAATCACAACTTCGACAAATTAGGCTATTTGTCTGTTACTTTTTTATGCTCTTTATCTGTAAATTTATGCTATTTATCTGTTAACGTTAGAAGGCTATTTACCTGCTAACTTAATATACTATTTTAACTTTCAATTTAGTGAGTTCGTGACAATTATTATCAACTTTCAAGTCAACGTTTCTTAAATGTCTCCATCGTGCTCTGTTCCAGTTATATCTATAGCACAAAATTGTCAATTTAAAAAGAAAAAAAAACACTAATTTTTATAATGAAAAACTTGTGAGACACTTTTTTAATTATCTGAAAAATTATTTCAACACTTCATAGCAAATATATATATAATAATATATCATAAAACATTTATCAATTTTAAATTTTCATAAGTCATAAAAGTCATTCATTTTTAAATCTTAAAAATATTTGTTCGGTTTCAAATCCAGACAATTCTTTTATTTAATATTAGATTAAAACTAAAGCTTTCCTTCCTGTTTAAAGCACGGAAACTTTTTAATTTCATAAGCAAAAATCCTTAAAAAAAACAATTTTAAGAGTGGTGATTAGAGGATATCATACATAGTGAAATCAATGATTCAGTACAATAAAAAAATTTTTTAACGCTTGTTTGATTTTAATATGAATTAAGTACCAACCTGCAGAAAGCGTAGAAATCTTTAGCCATCTAAGCTTGCTAAGTGCAGCGTTTCAAATCGATAAAACTCTGTCAAAGAAATCTTTCAGTCTCACAAGGAAGTATGTCTGCAATATAAATAACTTCATTAAATATTATTATTTAAAATAAATTTAAAATCTTAAATTTTCTAGATGTCAGAATACAATTAAATTCAAAAAGTCAAGCTAGCATATTTGAGACTAATAAAAACAAATTATTGGTGAAAAGTAGTTTGAACAAAAAGAAGAAAAGGACAAACAAAAAAAGGGGACAAACAAGGACAAACAAAATGAAGATTCAATAAAGGAATTTTAAAGTCTTTTTCTAATTTTCAATTTGAAAATTTTTCTTTTAAATGGAATAATCGATGTTTTAGACAATATTTTACCCTTGTCACCTGTTTGTAAGGAATACGAAACTTGGAGCACTTTTACATATCTCAAAAAAAATATGGATTTACCAGACAAGGTGTCCGTAATACATCTAAAGATTACCCATTCTACAAAGACGTGATGGATCAGAGACAAGAGCGCTCACCTCTCAATCTAGTAACCGAGGTTCAAACGCCAGCGATGGCTGGTCGATTCTATTTCTGCTACCGGCTATCACCAACCACAGTGCTGACGTGAAATATCCTCAGTGGTGTGGTAAGCAGATCATGGATGACAAACCTCTTTCCGTCGGCTTAACGGTGGGCAGTTTTCATGGTTTTTATGTGACCAAATTTTCAAATTGAGATCAGTTTTTTGCGATGTTTTCAAATTCTAGTTAGTTCCCTCAAAAATCCTACATTAAGACTAGTTTGCTTGATCCAAGAGTTCCCTTGTCTTCTGTATTGGGCTCAGAATTACAAGGCTGCAAAGTTGATCATTGATAGTCGTAAATTTAAAATTGGATCAACTGTACAACTCTGGTTATAAAATAAAATTTGTACTAAAGTATTTCCACCTTAAAAGAAAACTGTAAAAGTCACGTGACGATGGCATCAGTTTCTTATTAAATTTCGATTAACTTTCATAAAGCGATGCAGAATTTATAGGACATAAAAATAGAACTCAATTATGTTTTTGATGTGACTTTTATATTATGTAACTATTTATTTAAAAGAAAAGAGAACATTAAGCAAGAAGGTCACTTCATTTATCAGACTGAAATCGTAATTGTATTGCTAGAAAAGAAATCTTCTGGCATCGTTTCGGATTTTTAGCTTTCTAAATAATGTTTAATGTGGGTATAGTGTGTATATGTATATAAAAAATGATATTTGTTTCTTACTATTATTCCACAGATGATTTCTAAGAAATAACAGCTGAGTTGTGAAATTTTCAATATTATATGACATCATTCAAAGGTAAGGAAAATCGCAATTCAGAACATTTTTCACAGGAAATGAATTTCTGCGATACTGTACGTTTGCGTGAATTGACAAATACGAATGCATTTATGTAAAATTTATTTGATAAAACTTATTGTCATCTATAACCGTAAATATTTCTAAACTTTTCATTTAAATTTTTTTTTTAATTTTTAAAAACAAAAAAAAAATTTTTTTTAAAATAAATATTCGTGTATTTTTTTATTATCTACACAATCTGATACTTGCAGATCCACACCTACAAAAACTACTTATTATCTACACAAAATAATGCTCCAAAAAATATAGTTTTACAATCACATTTCACTTGCACCTCTAATCCATAGCATAAAGTGTTATTTGATGTTTTCTTTATTTCTTTAAACCTTATATTAATAATTCTTCGCAAATATGCTCGTTATTTAGGTATTCTGCAAATTAACTATGTTTAAAGTACAGAATTAAGAGCTTCCCACAATTCACCTCGGTAATGTGCGCTTATCTAACAAGGGAGACTAGGGAAGTGTGACTCTCCAATTTTGAAATAAACTAGTGGGATGTAAGTACTTATGAGGAATAATTTTAGGGTTCAACATTCGTTTCGGCCCATAGAAGGTCCTGTGACAGATAAAAAATAATTCATTATGTAGAAAAATCGGTATTTTATTACTTCAATGCAGACTATTAGTTATTGTAATTATCTCATACTCTAATTAATTTTGTGATACTTTCACGTACCATATAATGCATATTTATTGCCAAAATTGATTTCGAAAATTTTATATATCTGTAGTTTTTCTGAAAAACCTGTTAGGTTAATTTAAAAAAAAAAAAAATTGACATATAATTTTTTAAAATTTTTTTTTCAAAAAATTTTCCAAATTAATTGGAGTATGTAATTGCAAATCAATTAATTAATTAATAATTAATTACTTAATTTGATAAATTACTTATTAATTTGCAAATTAATTATCCAATTAATTACAAATTAATTGGAGTATGAGACAATTACAATAACTAATAGTCTGCATTGAAGTAATAAAATACCGATTTTTCTATATATTGAATTATTTTTTATCTCTCACAGGATCTTCTATGGGCCGAAACGAATGTTGTCCCCTAAAATTATTCCTCATAAGGCAAGCATCCCACTAGTTTATTTCAAAATTGGCGAGTCACACTTCCCTAGTTTCCTTTGTAAGTTCGATTTCCGTATCGTCGAAGCTCACAAATATGTTTCAATCTGTCAATCAATTTATTGATTATTCAATTGTAGTTATTAACACGATTCTATGAATATCTAGATATTGAATTCTTAATTTATAATAATATTTTAAACAGCCTGATTTATTGTATTTTATTTTTGAAAAGATTGATGATTGTTTCTGTCGATTAATGAGCTGATTGTTTGACTGCAGTAGTAGCTTGATATTTTAGATAGCGAAAAATAATGAAGTAATATCGAGTTAATTTAAGGTTTGAAACGTCGCTGTTGTTCCAGCAAAACTTTATTATGACTTTAACGAGTGATTGTAAACTGTGTAAACTATATAGGCACCTATTATATGAAGTATTACCTAGATAATATGAGAAATGGAACAATTTTTAGGCTCTTTAATGGATTAACTCTGTTAATCTGCACATTAGCTAGGTAATCTGTAGAATAAATGATTTCTACACAGTTTTTATATAGAACTCTTTATAATCACTCAACTCATCGATTATTGTTTTTAAAAAATTTCTCTACATTCTTAGATGCAGTGTGACGAAAGGATATTTTCCAGATTACCTAAGTAATTAGAGAAACGAAACAATTCTTTGGCACTTTAACGGATTACAAAATATTTTATAAGCAAACATATTTATACAATAAAATAAAAATGCAAGAACAAAAAATAGAAAGAGAATTCATTAGATGTTCGTTCACGCATTTTAGTCTGTTTCAGAACCGTTGTCTTCTTTCAGTAAATTTAATTATCGAGCCAAAGTATACACCAGAGGTGGCCAAGCTCCTTGATAGTAGAGCCATTTTTCAAAATTTGAAAATTTTCTCGAGCCGCAATTAAATACGTATTTACGCAAAAAGGTATGAAAAAAAGTTTTTTCACAGAAATTATATTTATTGAAAACATATAAAAGTACAATATATTCGTATTGAATTTAAATGTTAAAAATTAAACACATTTATTTTACTGCTCTTGATAATTCTATAAAATTTGGTGAATAATTGATGACAGCACTTCTCAGTAATTCTTTGAGATACTGGTTAGTTAATACTGATCGGTAAATAAAAAGACTGCAAAAGGAATTGATGTCATTTGGAAGTTCTTCGTCCTTTAGTTCGTTAAGGAAATTTTTGGATTGTCGATGATTTTTTTCATTGGTGCGAATGTAATTTACAATGTGTAACACTGTTTTCATAACATAAGGATATTTTAAATATTTTGTAATGAGATGTTTTCGGTGAATTATGCAGTGAATCGGTATGAATTGTGGAATTTGAGAATCATCTCTTAAAATCCCAATAACACCGATTTTTTTTTACCCAGCATTGCTGGAGCTCCATCAGTTGCAATGCTTACAAGTTTATTAAGAAGCACATAAAAAGTTTTCATTATGGAATCTAGTGCATTTTTAATATCGACAGCACGGGTTGACTCTTGAAGTGCTACTAAATCTAATAATTCTTCCTTAACAACGAAGTCCGGTGAAACAAAACGTATAAAAACTTTCATTTGCAGAAGATCTGTGATATCTGTCGATTCGTCAAGGGACGATAATAATTTTGTTAAAATATAATAGCACAAAAAAGGAAAAGGGAACTGGGGTACATTTATCGAGAGCAACAAATAATCCTTCAAAGAGCCACAGGTTGGCCACCCCTGGTATACACCATAGATTTTAATGTTTAAGAATTTTGTTGCTTGCTTGACCGAAGTGGACAAGGCCCTATTTCAAGATTTTTGTCTGTTTATGAACCACTGTCCTCTCCCAGTAAATTTAAGTACTGGACTAATCCAAACTATTAACCATACATTTTTATACAAGTTTTTGGATTGAATGTGGTAGGATTTAGTCGATTGATCAAAAAGGACTAAGTTGTATTCCAAGATTTTTAAAATTTTACTATACTTCTTAGTCGGGTTGTCACTTTTGATGAACTAAATATTTTTTATTCATAGACAATTGTGAAAATTTGCAAATAAAAAAATAAATAAAAATAAATTGTTTGAAGCATTTTGCAATTTGTAATAAAATTTATTGCTCTATTCGATTTTCTATTCTTTTTACACACGTCACAGCTGTTCAATTAACGAAGAGTTTGCAATGGCGACACACGATATTTGATTAAAATGTAAAGATCAGACCTATCTTAGCCATTCAAGAACGTGATCACGTATCGTGGATCAAATGGCTAGATGGCCTGATCTCATTCATGCTAAATAATTAATGCAGACGATATTGTAAGTTACGAAATCAGATATAAAAACTTATTTTTCTCGAATAAGCATACCTTTTTTTGTCAGGTACGGATTCTTGAACCTTAAAATGTGGGGTTCAAATGCAATCTTTGAAATATGGACCCAATAATTTGGTAAGTTCAGCAGTCTAAAGTTTGAACTCCTTTTATGTTATTATTATGTTTATTTAAAGGAAGCATGTTTTTGTGTCTGATTTCGTAAATTAAAGTACCATCTACACTTATTAAGTAGCATATTTGAGATCAGGCCCTTGAACTAACAAGATTGAGTCTAAATATGTAAAAATGAGCCGATTATTAGATCAAAAATTATACAGGGTATGCAGATTTTTACGAACTGTAAATTAATCGTTAATTTCATATTTATTCTTTATTTTTAAAAAAAGAATAATCTAAATTTTTAAACAGTGTCTGACAATTTTCTTTCATACAGTTATAAATTTATGAAATAGTCAAAGAAACGGAAAAGTTGTGTAACTATTACGTTCAATATTAATATTTCCCAGAGGACTTCTACAGGGCAAATCAGATTTGTCACTGGACTCACAAGGAATAGTATTTGCTAAACCATTTTCGTTATATAACATTACTATCTTATTTTTAAAAACTACGAACATTAACTTAATGCAATTATCCATTAGATATGTATCTTGAATGTCTGATTAAAAAAATATCGCTTGAGTCATTCTCTATGGATTCTGGTATTTAAGAGAAATAATACCAATCAATACATTCCTTAAAATAAATAATTCATAAATACCAAATATTTATAACTTTTACGTAAGTATCAGAGCATTTATTTTCTTCTTATTCACAGTTAACTACTTAAAAACTACTATAAAATACTGTTTGAATTTAAATGTTTACTGCTGTCGTGAAATTGCTGTATTTTTTACTACAAAAATAATGTTTAAATATAATTTGCCCAGTATTTTTGTAGAAGAACATTAATAATGACGGACATTTTTTAATTAATACGAAGGCATAGTTCGAAAATAAGTTTCACTAATGTTTGTGGACCGAAACTGTGTTAAAGACAATAAATGTAATGAAATTTTAAAAACGAGATGTATCTTTATTTTTCTGCATAACTACCAAATGCGATGAGACATTTAAATAACTTCATAAGCTTTAGAAAACCCTCCACGGAAAAAAAAAATTTGAATTGGAACGAAGCGTTAAAGGGCTAGTGTGACTGCTTTCAAAGAACCTGTCACCCTGATTCTTCCGCAAAGTCGGAAACAGATGGAGGTGTGAGATCAGGACTGTATGGCGGATAATTTAGACGCTTTCCTTACGCCGAGTTTAGCCTCGAATTGTTATCTAAGGACAGAGCACTAGATGTGAGAAAGTCAAGCGGCTTTTTCCGCATAGCCTCTTTCGATTTCGTTCCACGGAATTGAAAGGAACATTTCTGATAAATACGAATTCTGGTAATAAGTACAAAAATTTTCGGTTTTTAAATCATTTGATAATGATCTTTCAGTTTGTTATTGTAATGGTTTTGTCGAAAATTCTAATTTTTAAAGCTACAGTTTTTATTGCTCCCAGATTTAATAAAAACACACTGTTAACAAAAGAATTTAACATAAAAATGGTTATCGTTCACAATCATTCTTTCTAAGAAAAAAATTCGATTTCAGTTACCAGAGAATTTTTCAGAATCTATCGTACACTTCCCGATAAATTTGATACTTTTAAGACTTTGATCGCAATCCCTTTTATAAAAAAGAATGGTGAAAAACCTGATAATCTGTCTATTACGTTTTCTGGTATGGTTTATTTAAAATAGTGATAACGGTATTGAGTTGATGATACACTGTAAAAGAATTTCATTATGTCACGCATTGCTTCCAACGACTTTCAAAATTTTCTAGAGTTTACCTCAGAATCCTTAGAAAATCAAGTTTGTTTGATTATTAAGAATTTATTTAAATATTTATTCATTTTTTGCATGTGAGTGTTGTAACACCTCACTCTCAGAAGTAAATGCGTGCTAGTAGATCTGAAAATTTAAAATTTTAGTTAGTAGCCAACCGCCGGCAGACTCTTATGACTTAGTTCCCCAAACCTAATGATTCGGTGACAGATATCGATAGGTTCTTTTGATTTAATAGTCATTTTTAGAAAGCTTTTTTATTTGCGTATATTAAATTACATTTAAAAAATAATATTAGAATGAATCTAAGGCTGTAAAAAGTTTATACAACTATAAAAATAAGGTAAATATGTGACAAAATGCAACTAAGACTGTGACAAAATTTAGTGAGGAATTAAAATTTGGGTAAAAAATTACGACTTTAAAGAATTTATTTATAAGTATTTGGGAATGCAAAATATGTATACGTTACGACTCTGAAATATATGGAATTATTAAAAAAGTCTCCTTCTACATAAATATCTCCATCACAAATTGAGAGATCCTGAAGGATCAAACTTGACATTGAGGGAGACTTGACATTTTAACACGTTTACAGTCTCGTCACCCATATTCGGGTTCAGCAAAGTTTCTGGTCTTGCCGTGTCACCCATATTCTGATGACAGCAAAGTTTCTGATCGGGCCGCGTCACCCATATTCTGGTTACAACAAAGTTTCTGATATTGCCGCGTCATCCACATTCTGGTGACAGCAAAATTTCTGATCGGGCCGCGTCACCCGTATTGAGGTGACGCTTATTTGACTTCTTGCGAAAGATATTCGTGTGTGTTTGAAAAGATATTTTACAGGAAGTAACAGAACTATAGAATTGTTATAAAAGTAATACAAAAAATTATTTATTAAGAAAATCATTGCGAGCCTCGTAAAAGCTTTCTTGTTCATTGCTATTTCACTCACTAAGAAATAAGTATTCCACTCAGAACAATTTCCATTTCGAAAAGAATTTCGAAATTTCAATGAATTAGGCAAAGATTTTATTCCTCTTTCCTCGGCAAAGATTCAAACTGATCGTGTAAAGTGGCTAGATGAGAAACCGATGCAAAGCAACGAACACAAATAAACAGACGTGATACGATGGAAACAAACGGAGCGAGATGTTATTCTTGTGGACACCAGAGACTCGTATTATTAAAATATCTGTGGAAGTACTTAGCAGAATACGCTTTGTACAGTGGTACTCGTGACCTGAAGGAGATTTCACTGTAAACGTGTGCGGCAATCAACGTGTTAATGAAAATTGTGTTTTTCAGAATCTTTCTGCTTTTATGTACTTTTACCACTAAACAATTCTAAAAGAAAAGGAAAAAAAAGAGGGAAAAATTGACCGGTTATTTAAATTTATGTTGCCATTTTTTTCTTTTTTTGTGTGTGGTTATTTTCAGGTCTACGTGTTAGCAAAGTCAGGAGGCGAAAGTCGTCCCAATGGTGAATCAGCGATCTGAAATTCTATCTTCTCGTGTAGTCAGAAACTATTAATTTCTTTAGAATTACACGCATTAAAAATTTCATTTCTTATTTTAGTGTTATCTAAACGTTTGTAGAACATATAATTACACCACTTCTTTCTCTATATTTATTTGAACACAGGCTCATAGGATTCAAGTGGAAGCGTCAGTTACCCTATATTCTGTGTGCTAGAAGAACTTCAATAAATATTATCTCGATTTTTTTTTCTATGTGTTAGTATTTATGATATGTATGTTAAAATTTGTTACTTTTACAGTACATTCATTAATGGATATCAGGGTAACCTCATTTGTTAATTGCTTTCCTAGATTCTATCCTTGAGCCTTATGAAGTCACTTAGCTCTTTAAAGCTGAATATATACGTTAGCAGAAAGGGCTAAGCAGTTATTCACATGACCCAGAAAGCGGATTTTCGACTCCCAAAGAGGAGGTCACACATTTCCTCAAATCCTTTAACATGAGGAGTTTCTACCTCATGTCCTCCTCAATTCGTGAAACTGGACAATAGAAACACAAAACCCTCAGAAACGTTTAGGTGCAAAATTGTGGTTCTGTCTCATCTTCTGTGTGGTTCTGTCTCAACTATCGGATTCACTGTATGCATTCATGCTAGAAGGCTCCACTAGATGAACTTATATATTCCATGGTTAGATGTATTAAAATGAAACATTACTAACCCACAATCCATGTTGCCTTTTACAAAGAAATACCGATTCTTGGAGGCAAATTTTTGAGTTCTTCAAAAAGGTTTTATGTTAATTCTGAGAAGGTTACTGATCAAAAATGGAAGGGATTCTGAATTGAGAGAAAAAGTTTTCTGCATTTTGCCAGAAATGTTACTGTTATAAATGAGTCACTGTATTAGCTGACTGCTTATTTTTCAGTAACAGTGTAGTATCATTTAATTTTATTTTTTTTAATTTTATGCTGTTTGAAACTTCTCACGATATCGGGTATAAACATATTGAGAAACATGAATTGTTTCATTGTTATAAATGTTCACTTGTAATTCACAAGAAATGAACACTCTGCCAGTTAAAAATTATAATTATTATAATAAAACGAAATATTGGTCAGAGCATTTGAATTATACAAAAAAGATTGCAATAATACCAAATATTTTTGTCTGTGTTTATCAAATTAGAACTATTAAAATTACCGACACATTTAGAAGACTACCTTTAGAAATAGTAAATTTACTAAATTCACAATCAAATAGCATGATATTAAAACAATATTTTTCAGTTAATCTTATCTTAAATTCATTATAAAATCATCATGGTAAAAGATACCACACTTTTTGGTGTTCCCTCTGAGCCAGAGAATACGGTACCTTTTACCATATTTAGAAAGATTTGCCCAGATTTTTTTATCTCAGTGCACGATGCAAAAAATACAGATGAAAAAAAACGCATATAATACGAAAAGTTTATACTTAATTCAGATCAATTAATTAGTTATAACCATTAAAATAAAATCAGACAATAAACATACATTCTTCAAAATAGAAATGCAATTCTTTGAAAGAATTGTGCTTTTCTTTCCCTGTTTACGGAAAACATTAAAAAGACGTCTTACGTATATTTAAAAAAAAACATATCGCATAAAGAAATTATATAATACCTATAAATATATTATATAATTTTATAATTTTTTTTAAAATCCAAAACCTCCTTATTGTTGGTACTTATGTAGAGCTCATTTAAATTGCTCGCATTTAAACATTTGAAGCTTGACAAATTAATATACTGCAAAAGGAGAGACTGAATTGTAAATATTTTTACCAAATTTGCTCGAAACCTTTTCTACAACAAAAACATTCGCAGGCTGTCAATCTTCACTAAGATCTTCGAAATTGAAATGCCTCTCAAGATAAATTAATTTTATACAGCTAAATAGGACTAAAGATCTTTTCTCGAAAGAAATGTCAAGTTATATTTGAAAAGTAATTTAGAACCTTCCTTAACTCTTTGATTATCTGTCACTCTTGACAACGTTATACGTGCTCTTATACGTTACTGTTCTGCTTTATTTAAAAACACTGAATAGTTATAAGACATTACCGAAATTATAGATTGGGTACTTGAAATTCGGGAAGAAGAAGATCACTGATACACAGACACGGGACCTATGACCTCTGCACCAGATGATCGTTTTTAAAGATGGAATGCTAAAGTAAAGTTTCTCCATATATTTAAGTTTCTGCATAAGTTAGAGTATTAATTAATGTGAAGTTAAGTAAATTCAACGCCGTAAAACACGTTAAATTTGTTAAATTATAATTCTTTCCTGTCTACGTCTTTTACTTAACTTGGATTTATTAGTGTATGTTGTGTTTTAATGTAACCGTGATTATTTTTGTTTTGTGTGTCTGGAAATTTTGATGCATAATTTTTTTGTTTACATTCTTCATGTACCTGACTTTGTACTAAGTAAGAAATAATTAGTGAAAGAATTGAAATCTTTGTGAAGGAATCTTTCTGAAAGAATATGGAATGTGTCACTTAAGAGAATTGATACTTGACGGGCTTGACTTACTCGAAACAGAATGGAAACAACAGTTGCTAAAATAAATGAATGCCCTATTTCTGCAGCCAATCAGGATCGATATGTACACATTACGTCACTGTCAAATATCCAATTGCATTTTTTTACAGTTTTAAAAAAAGTGAAGGTTAATCATTTTAAAAATAGATTTGTACTTATTTAAGGAACACGTTTACTTACACGTGTATTTGCAAGATACGAAATGAAGTGATTATATGAAGTGATTATATGTAATGAAGTGATTATATGTAACCACGAGATTTTAATCAGATTTAATAAGATACTTATAAGCAACTTTACGCGTGTTTGTCAAACCTAATTAGCTTTTGTATTGCAATGCCACGGTTCACTTACGATGACGTCACTTGCAGGTATCTAAGCCTGCATGAGTGTATATTAAAACATTTTGCCTTTTCTTCAATTGTAAGTTTTTTTTAAATTTAATAAAAAGTGTTAATTAAATTTTATATGTAAATATTTAGTTCAAATAAAATGTTTTTTAAGCTTAAGAATAATGTCTTAAAAATGAAAATCTAACCATACAAATAAAATTTTTACTGGGTTAATTTATTATCACTCAATCATTCGGAATACAAAAGAGGAAATTAAATATTAAGATTTTAAATGTATAAATCTATTATTATAATTTAAATGTACCTTTTCAGATCTGCCTCAGAAGGGGTTTAATAATTTTGACTTTTTATTTTCTTCCATATTTGGCACAAACCGTTAGATGCTGAAATAAAAACATATATTCTAAGATTAACTTATGTGGCAACAATCATGTTAATAGCAAATCAAAATATTATATTGAAAATAATTAAATAAATGAAAACATGGTCTCACTAGTTTAATTAGTAGAGTGGTTGAAAGTTTGGACCTTTAATTTTAATTTTTCTTTTAGTGCATATGTTTGAATCCGAAATGTTTTTGCACATTTAAAAACCCATTTTTTTCGAAGATAACCCAACGGATGAAATAATTTCTAAAAGCTGAAATTGTTTATTATTTCCCTTTTCCAAAACCTTACGCCATTTTTGTAATATGCGATTTTTAAGATAAAAAATTCTAAAATCTGAGCAAAATCAGTCAAATAATTTTTAAAACTTCTGGGACGTTCTATGATTCTATTCTGGGATACCATTAAACTCATCTAAGCTGATCAGAAGTGCTTTGCACAATTATAAAACCAATTTCTCCAAAGACACTCCCAGACTAAAAGTGATTCTTAAAATTAAAATTGCTTATTAATACTATATTTTATTCACCAATTTGCAGCGTATTTTTTAAATGACAAAATTTAAATTTTGAAATGAATCAGTCTAATAATTCTCGAAAAATAAACGTTTAAAAATACTAATTATTAAGTTTTATTGCTCATATACTATTGAACTGATTTCGTTCAAAATTTAGATTTTATAACTTATAATCACTTAGATTGAAATAATGTAAAAAGTTGCGTACATTCTGATTCAAAAATTTCCAATGAGTACCTGAAAAATCCAATAATTCATTAAAAACTTTTTTTTAAAACGCATCGTTTTTTTCTCGAGCGCAACATTATTTTAGTACTTTTCTTTAATGAATAGTCTCATTTTTCATTTATTTAATCATTTAATTTTAGTTTTAACCATCTAATTGCTTCTTAATTTATTCTTTATTCAACTTTCACGATCAACCAGAAGTGGCAGATACCTTAAAATATTTGATTACAATCGATCACTGATAGAAATATTTCTTTCAAGCTGCAATGATCGAAGATCTATTAATACATAATAAATGAGCAGAGAATGAATGACATAGCGATCGATGCCGCCATATTATTTAGATAAAACCGATGGCATAACAGAAGATATGAATTTTCTAGACTTTTTGAATAATAGTCTGAATTTTCAGCCGATATTAAATTTTTGGATAACTTCTCGCAAGACAATTTTTTTTTTAAAATTTCATTTTAAATATTGGATTGATCTATTAAAAACAAAGGTTTTAATGCATCACGATTTGAATGCATCGCCAAACTGCAAATGAATGAAATGAAATATAATAAATAAAATATTGCGTAGCTATGGCATATTTTCCTACACTGTATTTTTAACAATTATAATCCGTCATCTGCAGATTTCGGACGTATATCTATTTTCCTGTTTCAATTTCGAGGAATAAATGTATAAATAGAACTGTTACTCTCTTGAATATTTCAGAGTATTCCAAGGAGCTATTATATCCTCTTTCACAATAATTCTAACTATTAAGAAATTTTTATTTTTGGAAACAAAACTTCTACTCGGTTTAATTGATAAAAGGTAAAATAACAGCTTAAAATGTTATAAGTTTGATACCAATATGCAATAAATTATTTATATAGTAATATCATTTTTAATGGTATTATTCGGTAAGGAAAATAAAATATCTCATTTGGTAATCAATATAGTGATATATTTTGCTTTGGCTATATTAATACTATATTAGAAAGCCCTTTAATTTGCGGATATAACCGTGTGAGCTGAGAACGACACTGTATCGTTTTGTTTTTTTGTTTTCTGTCTTTCTGATTTTTTAAAATTTCTTTTAATGTTTTTGAAATTTTTTTCTTCTTCTTTTCTATATATATATTATATATATATATATATATATATATGTAATTATTCCCTATAACTTAAACAAAATAAATAATTTCTCTTATTTCTTTTTTAGGTAAGAAAATTCATGATCAAAATGAAGACTTGTTAATTTCTCTTTACATAAAGGTTGTAAGTTCTTAAAATTATTTATNACATATATATATATATATATAAAGAGAGAGTGACCAAAATATACAGAAACAGCCATACATCTCGAGAAATACAGATTATTTCAAAAATCTAAAAATACATGAAGAAAATATTTTATAAAAAGATCAAAGAAAACGGGCAAAGCAAATAAAGTTGCATTAAATAGAGATATCCCGTGAAATTAATCTCAGTTCACAAAAATAGAAGTCTACTTGTTTTCTATTTTAAAAATCCCATCCAAACCCCTTGGGAGTCAACGTAGCACCTAAGGTGACATATCCTAAGGAGTGAGAAAAAGGTAAAGTTTGATAGGTTTTTATAAAATTTCAAACAAGTCGATTTACTATTTTGATGTGACATGTGTAACTCGAGATATCTTTATTTTAACCAGTTTTGATTCGAATAAGCGTCACCTATTAACTAAAATGTACCAACCTGCTTATAAAACTGGGGCAGTTTTTCTGAAAAATACAAATCTGCAATAAAAGATAATGGTCTCTATTTCAAATTTTAAGCTTGTTTCAACACGTCTAGGATTTATCATTGGGGTGTGTTAAGTTTAACATCATTGGGTGCATTTTTTGAAGTTAATATAAATATGCAGTTTAAATTTGTTGATTCAATGTGAACTTCTCAGTACATTTGGGCATTTTCATACACTCTGAGCTCCCTGTATACTCTCATGCTGTAAAGAATTGTCTGAAATTTAAAACGAAATAAACAGACAAAATGTTAAAAAAATAATAATAGCATTATTAAAAATGATATCTAATTTAGAGAAAATGTATTTCCTAAATGAAAATTATTAAACATAATGAATATTTATCAATGTTAGCGCATTGTTATAAACCCAAACAACGCTGAGTCAGAATAGTTTTTAAATTATTTAAAAAACTAAACGAAAAACACTTTTTCATTTTCACATGGGATTTTTCTTTATATTGACATTTTGCGCCACTTTCACAGTCGAATAAAATATGATGACTGAAGACGAGCAAAACTTAAAGTAACAGTAATAGCTGCAGGTAACATCTTAAAGAAACAGCTGAAAACAATGTTTAACAATGATGCGAATGATGAACGCGATGTCCTGTCTATTAGATTTACTTGAATTTTGCCACTGTGTTTTACAAATATATGCTAATATAAGGATGGTTACAACTAATTGTTGCTCTGTTTAAGATCCACACATTCATCCTCGTTAACGGAAGTCGATGAAATTTGGTATGTACATTATATGGTCCACTGGAAAAAGAAATTGAAACCATCAGGAGAAAAAAACAGGTGAAAATTAAGAGCAAAAACTAAATTGAACGTAAAACTTTTTTTTTATCAATAGTATGTTCAATGTGCTCTCTATCTTTGTCAAATATACTTCAAAATCGCGTTATCGTAAGTTCAAGCATAGCGTGAGAGTTAAGGCGATCTTTTACAACAACCTAACGCTGTTTCCATGCAACAGACCGGTCACTTCCCAGCCCCTTCGAAATTAGAAATCTTCTTTTTCAATTTCAGTTCTTCTGTAATGCAGTGATCAGGAATCCGTAACTGGAGTTTGGTACTCTCTGGGGCTATGCTCCAAATGCAGATGTGGTCGGAGCTGGAGCTCAAAATTTTCCCATGCTCCAAGGCCCCACCAACTTCATTGCCTCCTACAAACATTTATGAAGTCGGCTGCATTATAACGTTGTAGAAAGACTATTCTCGACTTTAAACTACACTTATTACGATATAAGAACAAATACGAAAAATGATTTTTTAGACTCAATCATTTTCTCAAGATTGGGCAACTAATTCAACTGTAAATTAAAACAAATTGTATTTTGTGTCCGATCTGATGATTGTGTTATTATTTTTTAATGTTCCTTTTCATGCTAAAAATTTGAAAATTAAAATCAAACCCCAACGCACGCATAAATATATAGTAAAATAGTCTCAGATGGAGCCTTAACGGAGCCGAAGCTGGAGTTTTAACATTTTATATGGAGCGGAGCTGGAACTTTTTCAGCTCCAGTTACCTGTAGTGACGCAAAATAATTTTACTATGGCAACTACAGGCCTTTACAATCGCACCAAATGAGCCGCGGTGGCTCACGAAATAGAGCATTCGTCTCTCAATCTGATGACTTAAGTTCGAATCCCAGCGGTAGGTGATGGATGCGAATTATGCTTCCGATTCACATTGACTATAGAACTAAAATTAAAAAAAACCTCAGTTGTAGACGGACTATGGGTTAGTATCCCGATGAATCGTGGGAGGATTTCGTGGTTTTTCTCACCGTGTAACACAAATGCGGATTAGTTCCATCAAAAAATAATTTCGAGAAGGCTAGTTTGCTCCGATATCAGAATATGGATAGTCATAAACTCAGAATTTGTCTGCTGTTCAACACCGATCCTTAAATGAAAAAAAAAAAATCGCACCAAATAACATTATCTTCCTTACGCGTAATTTTTTTTATAATTGCAGATTTCGTTTTCTCACGGTTCATATAGCAACGTATATACCAAGTTTCCTTGCATTAGAATGGACATTACGTTGGTCTAATTTGGGAAAATTTAATTCTTACCCCCTATCTTTTGCATAATGTATCACTTAACCCTACCAACAAGTTTAATAACAAAATTAATTCTTGATTTTTTTTAAAAAAAGAGAACTTGAAAATTTAACTACAATGTTCTACGCATTTAAGGAACAATATATGCAAAAAAAAGCACAGAAATTTTCAGGAAAAAAAAAACCTTTTAAAATTTATTTTTGAAGCTGTATTTGGGAATAATAGAATTTATGATTTCTAGATAAAAAATCATTCGATGTCTAAGCTTCAGTGAAATGTGATACCAAAAATTAGACAAAACTTTAATTAAAAATATGATTGGGATTTAAGATAAAACGGGTCACCAATTCATTTCCTTATCTTCTTCCTTAAATATGTCACTTATTCCTTAAAGATAATTAACTAAATACTTTTGATTTCATATAATTATTTCCTATATCTGATCTGAATTTTTTATTTCAAAATTACACTCTTATTAAAAACAAACAAAAAAATGCCTTGAGAAATAATTGTACTAGTATTTAATGAAGCTTATTAAAACAGAGTAGACTCTGTAGTTCAAAGATTATCATATTTTTATATTGTTCGCAAAAGGCATTAAATAATCAAGATAATTAAGATAATATGATCCTCTTTCAATTAAAGAAGCGGAAACATGCAGTGGACTTTTTTATATTTCATTTAAGACCCTAATTCCTATTAGAAATCTTTGATGTTGTTCAATTCTAAAAAGCAAAAATACGCTTTTATCGTGAGTTCCTAATGCTTCGGAATATTTTCGAAAATACAAGGTATTTAGCTGGTAGATGTCGTTAAGAAGATTGCAAAAAAAGAAAACAGATAAAATGAAAAAGACTTATTACTTTGTCTTAAATCTCAAGAAACGAAGAATTAAATATACTTAGTTAAAAAAATGATGATAATTCTGAATGGCAATAAATCATATGAAAAATAATTAGGAAGGCGCAACGCAAGGAATGAAACAAGATGTCAAAAATATTGATTAATTTTATTTTTTGAAGAATGAAAAAGAAACAATTTATATGTATCTAAACAATAGAAGATCAAAAATAAAATTGAAGAAAAAAATATTATGCTCGTTCCAAGCGTTCAGACTGAGAAAAAAATTTAATGTTAAAGAAATATAAAATTTATTTATTCGTTCATATATATTGTATTTAAGTTTTCTTTAATTCTTAATAGTTGATCTGAAAAAGAACAATGATAAAGATTGTTTCTTTTTTTCAATTTCTGCAATTTTTATATCTTTAATATTTAGAAGGTTTCTTCAAAAAGTATTCGACCGTTATTGGTTAAGCAATATTGGTTAAACATTAAATATTGGATTGTTATTGTATGTTATTGGTAAAACAAAGTAAAATGCTTGTGAGGCAGGCTCGTAGTATGCAAGCTCAATTTTTTCATAAGCTTTTCGTCACTTAATCGACGTTACGCAGTTATAAATTAAGCAGGTCTTCGATGAGTTTTTAAAACTGGAAGTAGATCAAAATGAGTGTTTAAGAAAATGGACAAAGCTCGAAATGTGTGTTTGCGGACAAAACACAGTAAAAAATAAGCCTTTTTCGTTTTCAGCCCACACTTAATAGCTAAAAGATTAATAACGTGCATACTTTTACTTACTTATTTAACACGATGACTGCTAAGCGCGTTTACAGTGAAATCTACACTGAAGAGCCAAAAAAACTGGTACAGGCATGAGTATGCAAATAAAGGGGTATGGAGCCAATCAAAGTACAGCGCTGCGATTGGCAACGCGTATATAAGGCAACAAGTCTCTAGCACAGTTCTTAGATCGGTTACTGCTGCTACAATGCCAAGTTATGCAGAGTTTGAGCGTGGGTTTGAACGTGAATAAGTGAGTTTGAACGTGGTGTTATAGTCGGCGCACGAGAGATGGGACATAGCATCTCCGAGATGGAAATGAAATTTGGATTTTCACGTACGACCATTTCACGAGTATACCATGAGTATCAGATATCCACCAAAATCCTCAGACATGAACATTATTGAACATATTTGGGATGCCTTGCAACGTGATGTCCAGAAGATATCCCACCCCCTCTTACTCCCACTGGTTTATGGACAACCCTGCAGGATTCAAGGTGTCAATTATCTCCAGCACTACTTCACACATTGATCGAATCCATGCCACGTCGCGTTGCGGTACTTCTGCGTGCTCGCGGGGGTTCTACGTGATATTAGGCAGGTATACCAGTTTTTTTTTTGGCTCTTCAGTGTATTTCAGGCCACGAGTACAGCTGTAAGAAGCGTATTCTGCTAAGTACTCCCACTGATATTTTAATAATGCAAGTCTCTGATGGTCACAAGAATAATATCTCGTTCCGTTCGATTCCATGGTATCATGTCTGTTTATTTGCGTCCGTTGCTTTACATCTCTTTCTCATCTCGCCCACGATCAGTTTGAATCTTTGATGAGGAGTATAACTTAAAATTTTTACCCTATTTCGTTGAAATTTCGAAAAGAAAAAAGGAAAACTTATTTCTTAGTGAGTCAAATAGCAGTGAACAAGAAAGCGTTTACGAGGTTCCCATTAGTTTTCTTGATAAATCATTTTTGTATTACTTTTTAAAGCAAACAATAGTTTTGCTACTTCCTGTAAAATAGCTTTTCAAATAGATACGAATATCTTTCACAAGTAGTCTCATAACTGACATAATGCGGGTGACGCGCCTCGATCAGAAACTTTGCTGTCAACCGAATATGGGCGACGCGGCAATCCACGTGATAAGCACTAACCATAACCATTACAAGACTAAGTCCCGGAATTTGGGGTCGTGTTTGGTATATTACAGATTTAACTAGGTGTATTATATTAACAAGGTACTAGTATATTACAGATGTAACTTTTCAGTGGATGTCTTCGTATTCAGAACTTTAAAGTGAGTTTTGAATGTTTAAATTTCAACAGCAAAAATTTACTAACCCTATTATAAATGTATAACACCAATTGCAATCTTGCAAAAACAATTGTTGACTTTCAAAGACTCTTAAAAAAATAGACTAATTTATAAAATCTATCAGGAAATATAAGCAAATGGACGAAATATACGTTACAAATTTATATGGATTCATTAGTTTGTTCTTTAAGAAAAGAACAATACTCATAAAATAAATTTGAAAAATGGAATCGAATGCTCTGTCCATTTTATTAAATAGCTAAATTCATTTTCCTAAACGCGCTTTTCGAGTTGTGTCTATTTTCATCAATACGCCTTTTGAGCTGTATTCATTTTTGTTAACAGGCATTTCGATCTGCGTCCATATTCTTAAACATACCTTTCGATATATGTCCATATCCTTTATACATTTCGATCTATGCCCATATTCTTAAACATGCATTACGATCTGTGTCCGTATTCTTAAACGTACATTTCGATCTGTGTCCATTTTCATAAATGCGCATTTTGAGATGTTTACAGATTTAGAAACTTTTCGAAAAGACATCAGAGACGTTGGAACAAAATTATAGAAAAAGTTGAACATCATTAGTTCATTAAGTTTTGCTTATAGGTTGAGGATTTTCAAAATAAAATGATCCTCCTCTGACAAGAAATAAGATAAACATACAGTCTATCCTATGTACTGTATAATGTCATATAATTTAATACATAATATCATAACTTTCATACATAATATCATAACTATCTTAAAAGATCATAACTTTCATCCATTCAGTTCTTTTAAGAACAATTGAAGAATAGTATGAAAAAAATGTGATCAATTTCAAAAACTTGATAGAATAAATAGATATTTGTTGAAAAGCAGGAAATATAAATAATCATTTAATCAAGAAGAAAAAAAACATTAAGGCACCTAAGAGTCATTAAACTCATGCATAAGTAATCTGAATACTAACTAATTTATTTTTGAAATATAATTAATATTTTTTTTTAAAAAAATAAGTTACTTAAATCATATAAATCAATGATTAACCAATAATAATAAAAACTGTTAGAAACATTATTAAAACTTGAAAAGTTAAAATAATCATCAGTTTTCAACTGAAATATTATAATATTTCATAAAAATAAGAAGATAGAAAACCGGAAAGATACGAAAATATCAGCAACAACAAAAAAAAAACACGCACATACCTTCCATTTGCTACGAATTGAAACTTTACCAAACATGAAAAACAAATATGATTAGAAAAATTCTCCGCTTTTAGACCAAATGCAATGGCCTTTTTTTTTTAAGATGAAGGATAAATAAAGTCTGAAATGACGTCAGATGATCGCAGACTTTATTTAACCAGCTTTGTAAAAGTGGAGTTAAGGGTACGTATAAAAGTTTAATATGTAAGGTAAATAAGATTATATCCACCTGCTTGTAACGATCAAATGTGCGCGCCTGAAAAAAAGCGGCGCCAGTCGATGCCCTGTTTTTATGTGTTTGTTGATAAAATATCAACTAGACGTCGTCGTAAAGATGAAATGGTTTGAAATGTAGGTCTTATAGTTATTTTGTAATTTGGTCTTATAGATAAAATTGGTTTCTTTAAAGGAATAACATTAAAGCAAACATATAAATACCGTAAACTGAGTTACAAATGGGATCGAGTATTATTATGTGTGGTCATCACTAACCTTTCGCTTTTCGCATTAAAGAGACGATAAAGACGATTAACATTAAATTCAAACAGATAAATTTTTAACAAGTTTGTATTTTTGATTAATTACGTAATCCCCTTCGTTATCAACAACCTTTTACAATCATAAAAATAGATAAAAATCAATTCATTTTGAACCAAAAATCTGAAGGAGTTTTGGATATCATCTGAATTTCCAATTTTTTTGCCAACGCAATGAATGGAAACCCGATGGCGCAATATCTGATGCATAGTTAGGTGAGGCAGTATCTCCCAACTTAATTCATTATTTTCTGCCAGGTGATCTTATTATTTGATGTTCCTTATAAATATGAGGCGTAAAGATCAAAATAATTACTGAATTTCCCTTAAAAAAAACCTCTTTAGCATTGAAGAACGACTAATGCGCATAAACATCGTCAATGCTTCTGGTAATTTATTCGTTAATACTCGCGTGATAACTCAAGAAATATGGAATGCCCGATGCATGAATTTTCTCGCATTTGGTTGGTTGACCATTTTCTTAGAAATTGCAACAACAAATAATGTGTACTAGTATACATCATTCTAATCTTAAAATACCGTTGGTAAAACTTTGAAACTGCAATGAGCTGATAAATGACAAGAGAGGATCGAAATCTAGATAAAAGTCATTATTTCTTTTCATTATTATTTTTATTACATATTTTCCAGACATTTTTTTATCCAGATTTCTGTCCCTCATATTTTGAAAATCAGATATCCTATCTCCCAAAAAAAGGTATATTTTTTTCAGAAAAATGCATTTTTGTGTCTGATTTCATAACTTCAAATACCGGATGGTCTACTTTATTATAATGTTTAAGGTTAGACCCTTAAATCATCTAGATTAAGTCAAAGTGTTCACTTTTTTATTTTGCACGCACCGTACAATAATATGATTTTTTTTTAAGTCAGACTTACAATATAACCTAACGAAGTTCATTTTAGATAATTTGAAAAAAATATGTGTGATGTTTGCCATTTGGTACACTGTGAAAAAATATACCACGATTTTTTGTTAAGCTAAATACATATTTAAGTACAAAACTATAATTGTGCAAAAATCATGTAAAATTGTTAAAATAACAGTCGTTTGAAAGAATTAGTGCGAATATATTATTGTGGTTATATATAATAATTTAGAAAGTTAGAAACACAAATCAAGTAGAAAACGATGAATAGAGATATGAATGTTAGCAAAACAGCACTTCTTCACTGTCTGCCAACATACAGGAGCCTTTCTGTAGTAAGTGGCAATGCCAAAACACTGACTGTGGCCCGAGACCCGTAAATGGATAAACTAAATAAGAAAAAGCAATTAAAACATCAAAAGTTGAAATGTAAATGCAATGAAAAATTAATGACATACAAACATGATTCAAAAGTACACAGAGTAAGACTTAATAACGAAACGCCCGTGTACATATATATTATATGTACATATAAGAAAAATAAAGTTACAGTTAGAATAACTAAATCAAAATAAAATATAAATTGCGAAATCTTTAAAAAAAAAAATTTAGAAATATATCAAGTGCTGGCCCCTTTCGAAAATCTTGAAAAATAAAGCGAAAACATTCAATGAGTAAATATTCCAAAACAGTGCTGCCATCTATATGCTAAAAAATCCTACATTTCACCGCTAAATTTCCCATATATTATTATTATTAGTGTGAATATATTACTATGGTGCTTGTTTTTACAAATAAAATGGTTTTGTAACGATAGTCATAAATTTACTTTGACGCGCATGAAATGTGTTTTTAGTAAATAAACAAACAAAAAATAATAAATAAATAAAAGAAATAAAACTATAACAGTGAAAAAGAAGGAAAAATGTGACTACATGAACTGTGAAAAGCTTTAGTTTATTTCAACATATGAAATGGCGGTAACTATGCACTTTAGTGGGCTTAAACAATAAATACTCAATTAAAAAGGAGATAATCTATTTTAATGTGAGAGAATGATTTAACATTACTCATTAAGCATTTTCCAATAGAAAGGTATGTTCTCATTTGCCCTCTCGGTGTGGCCATTCCTTCCAGTAAACCGTATAGAGAAAAAATAAACTTTTGTGATTCAAATTTATAAAAGGAATTGTTGTAACTACTACAAATATCGAATGGGAATTCTTTATTAAAAATCAAAACTTTCTAATAAACTCTCAACGGACTTCCGAATTCATTTCAGTCACGTAATTCAAAAAACTTTTTCAAAAGGAAGCCGGAAATTCCCAAATCATAATATTTCCTCCATGATATCTAACCCCTTGATGCACGCCCGAATAGACTTGTTTATATATCTACATATTTATATATTTACATATTTATAGGTTTTGTTAACATTACAAACATGAAGTATTTTCAATGAAAAGAAATTCGAATTCCTACGAAGAAAGAATTAGTTTTCAAAAATTTTCACCAGGTGATTTGCTTTTGTACTTAAAGCGAATAAAATTCTTTAGAAATAGGATAATGGTTAGAATCTAGAGCATATTCATGATAGAAATTGCTTTCTTAGAAGCCGTTTATTTCAAAAATAAACTAATCAATATCAAGATTAATTTTTCTTCTGAGTCTAAAATATTTTTAACTGAAAAGGGTTATCCGTTTTCATATTATATTAGCAAAGTTACTGTAAAATATGTATTTATATTTATAACAGTCGTTGAATAACCGACCCAATTTTGAGTTAACGGCTACCAATGCTCAAGACTGTTGACTTGTAATCATGAACCTAATCCAGAAGACAAACGAACTCCTAGATCAAGTATTAGGAGAAATTTGCCTGCGTGGATTACTTTTTTGTGGAACTAATCAGCATTTACGTTACATAGAGTGGAAAACCACGAAAGCCTCCCATGGATAGCTTGATGGCAAGGAAAATCTAACCCATGATCCATCTACCACAGAGGATATTTTACTATCAGCACTGTGGTCGGTGACAGCCGGGTCTTAAATTTGTATCGCACCAGCCATGGCTAGGATTCGAACCCGGGCCTCCTCATTGGGAGGCAAACGCTCTATCTCTTGAGCCACCACTCCTCACTGTAAAATATTAGAATTTTCAGAATCAGGTTTTTAAGTTTTTGGAAGTTATATTGCAATTTTACTGTATATATTTTGTTTATGATACAGCGGTCGCTAATTTATCATCGAAAAGTTTTTAACGATTCGCTCTTTTTTTTGAGGGGGGGGGGTATTTTTCTCTTGGCTTTATTGGGGGTCAGAATCTTTTGAAAAAATTGTAAGTTTATTCAGGGTACGTTCTTGTATCTGATTTTGTAACTTAAAAAATCATCTGCATTTATTAAGTAGCATTTTTGAGGTCACACTCTTGAGCCATTAAGATAAGAGTCCAAGAACGTGAAGATGCGACCATTAGATCAAAAGTTATTCAGAAAGGTCCGTTTTTTTATAGGCATACTGTACACTTCATGAAGAGGCTTGTGACAATCTCATGAAATTAAAACTGTTTCCATGTAAATATTTCTTCTAAACATCTGTTATATTCTTTGATTTAATTAAGCACAAATCCCCAAACAATACAGTTTTATTTAAGGTTTTTAAACTATCGCAATCTTTTTTTTATAAAAGTTTCAGGAAAAACTTAAAAAAGGGTTTCAATAGTTTGTTTGATGACTGACTAGTCAAGTTCTCCAAGTTGGTCACCAAATCATTAAATTAGAATCGAACTGCTATTTTTTAGCCCATTGGAGTAAAACTTCAAATAATTATGATTACTTTTTAAGTTTTTTTAGTTTTGTAAGCTTGTTTTATATAAAATTGCATTATTTTTTAAATTGCAATTATTCAGTTTGTTATTTAAAATCCCCCTCACCCCTTGAATGACATGTTGACCCTACCTCGATTAAACACTAAATTAAAAAATAATTTTTAAGTTATTCTAATTAAAGAAGAGATTTCATTTAAAACATCTTACAATGTTTTTTCAACAAATTTCTAAACTTCTTAGGAAGTTTTCTTTAAATGACAGAATACTCAGTTATATATAGAACAAATATTATTCGTTTAAAATTTACATTTATTTCGAAAACAAAAATGGAAAAACAAGTTGTTTTCGCTACAACAGCAGACGTAATTACTCAATTCGTGCCAACCAATCATGCCATCCTGTCGTGAGTGGCGCAAGATTATTTTCACGTGACACAATAAAATGACGAGAATATTATATGACGAAACATCATTAAAACAGTAATGGTCTTTTGAATCTAAATAATTCCTTCATGCAAAAGAGAAACGTTCACGGGACAAAAATTTCTTTATTCCATTTTAAGAAAGAAAACATTCCATACGCACAGGAAAAGGAACTAAGTTAAGCCTTTTCTACTGTCATTAAAAGTAGTACTTTAATTATTCACGAAGGTTGTGAGAAAGAAAGAATAAATCTAATTCTTATCTAGAAATGCATTCAAATGTACATATTCACTACCCTTCAATAATGGAAGAGGCACTTACAGTTTTTGATATTTTTTTTAAATTTCTCAATATATATTTTAAGAACTATTTTGCAACTTCAGAAGGATTGAGTTCATTCGATTTTTAATACTTTGCACTAAAGTTTAAAGCTTTCAGAGGTAAACAGCTCAAAATATTCAGGGGTATTCAAAAAATTTTATTTCGTAGCATTGCAAATTACCCTACCCTGTAATAACCAGACAACAAGAACAAAAATTTAATAATGTGGAAAACCACTTTTCGTTTCGAGCTTTCGTTTAAAAAGTAAAAAAATTACTTAGAAAATTGCTAGAAACTTTTAACACTTTTAAGATAATTCAATCAGATTTTTTTCCTTTAGTCGCCAAATACAAAATTGTAATTTTGTATTTGTCAACTAAAACATAAAATTGTAGTTGTCATAATTGTAGTTGTCAGTCAATAATTTTGCAGTTGCCATTACAAAATTATGAAAAAATGATCTTAAATTTTTCCGCACATACGCAGTACAAAAACACTACTTTAAAGACTCATATTTTGCGCTGTTTAAAAACAATTTTAAAACAATTTTGTAATTAATCATAAATCGCTCCAAAAATTTTGTTCTATTTTACTAAATATTTTTAAAGTTAAAGCAGAAAAACATAAGACAAAAAAAATTTTTTTTTTAATAGAAATGTACATATCTCTATAAATATTTAAGCTATATCTACTACATTTCATGACGTTATTGCAAATAACATCCAAAGTATTTGATATAAGTTACAGGAAATTCTCAGGAGTAAACATTTGCTTTTTGCTATAAAAAAAACATATATTTTATCACAAGTATACTAGTAAATGTAGTACAATATTTTCTTTTCTTTATTCTTATTAAAAAAAAACTACAAATGTTGTTTAACAATATAAAATATTGTTTAATAATATTAAAATTTTATTCCAAATATTTAAGACATTTATTTTTTTATAAATACTTTAAAATTGCATGCTTATCAATATTAGTGTAATAAAAGTGCATCATATCGTACGCTTAAAAAAGCGTTCGCATGTAAAAAATTTCTAGAATTTAGGAGAAATTGACGAGAATATTTCAAAAATCTAGTTAAAAGTAGTTTAAATTCGTGATAAATGAATATACCGTATGCAAACTAAATAAAATATTACTGAAATTTTTGAAATAAAATAAAATCATAACAAACGAAATAAAATTGTTTTGCATGGTAAAAAAATATAAAGCGTATGACTAATAACGCAAAATTTGAAAATTTTTGAAAGAGTAGTATCTTACAAGCCTATCAAAGTATGTATAAAAATATACAGTTACATGATACAATTAAAAATATTCTTAAAAATAAATGCCTAGAAATGCGAATTAAAATTTGAATTTTATTAAATAACATAAGATGTATGTTTTATTAATAATGAAAATATTGATATACATTTAATACTGAAAAAAACATATTTTCTTAGTTTGAAAAGAGTATTGCATCAATATATTGCTCATAAAAAAGTCATATGTCCATCAAAAGTATCTCCGACAGAAAATCATAAGATGATTTGAGTAATTTGAAATGCTATTATTAGTTTTTTTAGAACTTTATGTTCTTTACGTAAATATAATGTTAAAAATAACCCTTTTGTTAGTCGAAAAATCAATACATTTTTAATAATTAAGCATGTGGAACTAAACACATTCAATAACACGACGAACAACTTCTTAAAAAAAGTTTACTTTGTTTAGAAATTAATTGAAAATGTTCTTCGCAAAGAAAAATGTCCTCAAATATAAAAGAATCGATTTTCCATCAAATATGTAAGCAATATATTCAAAGACAAAGATAATTTCAAAAAAAATATTTTTATAAGGTATTAAATTATTTTTAAGTATTAAGAAAGAATTTTAATTTATAGCAGTTTTAATAAAATATTTTCCTTGTAACAGTTCAAGTATTCAGTCTTGAATGATAGAACTAAGAAATAGAACACTTGTCCCTTTTCTTTTCCTTTTATTTAAGAATAAAAAAATTTATTTCGAGAATAATGTCTTCATTATATATTCTAAGAACAGCATGCTCAAGAGAATTGTTCAAATTGTTAAGAACAAAAAATATATGAGCTAAATGTGCTGAAACAAATAAATTGATTAGAAACTATTTTATCCACCTCAACAAATTTATTTTCTTATTGCGTTATTGATTAATATTTTTACGTGAATTAAAATGTAATTTTTTTATTCAGTCTTGACAATTTTTCACATTTTCAAAAAAAAAGCTCTTTGAAAGAACAGAATCTTTTGAATAATAGTTGACATACATTATATAAAATAATACATAATAAATTATGGTATTAATCGGGAATTAATTTTGAAATAATGTTGTTCATTATACATTTTTTTCGCAACTTCTTTTATTTATTATCTGTTACCCTTTTCAGCACTTTTAATTTAAGTTTTATGTAAGTTTTAATTTGAAGTTTCGAACTTTTACTTAAATTTCTTATTTTTCCTCAATGTAAGCTATAAGCTTATCTATTTTCTTGTAGTAAAGACTAATCCCTTTCAGAAATGTCCAGCTGTAAACTAAACATAATTTCAGTCATGAAATGTTCTAGTTATATCCCTTCTAGAATTTTCTACATTGCATCTTGTTGCTGTTATTGTTAATTTACGTCGCACCAGAGCTGCACAATGGGCTATTGGCGAAGGTCTGGGAAACATCCCGGAGGATGATCCGAAGACATGCCATCACAATTTTGATCTTCTGCGGAAGGGATGGCACCCCCGCTTCGGTAGCCCGACGACCTGCGCGCGAAGTCGAGCACTTTACGGTAGCACAGTTTAACGAGGACCAATACCGCACACCCTCGGTCCCTACGCAGACTGATCCAAGTGGTCACCCACCCGCACACTGACCGTAGTCAGTGATGCTTGACTTCGGTGATCTGCTGGGAACCGTGTCTTAACGATCAGTCCACTGCGGGACCTACATTGCATCTATAAATAGGAGTCAGTTGCAGGTTATAATGGAGAGAGATTAGACCACAATATTTTTATGAGAGAGAAAGAAGCTCGAATAAGATAATAAATGAAAGATCTAGAAAGAAAGTATGCAATATCACATAATCATTAAACCATACATATCATTTATCATATTTCAAGCAATTATTGCTTCATATTTCATATTATAATCATATTTATATTTCATATTATGTTTCATACATCATATTTCATATAGTCGCCTCCAATTTACATTATAAGAATCATCCAAATCGTTTTTAATCAGTTTGAACTTTAATAAAATTAAATTTAAAAAAATCTAAATCTGTGAATGTGTAGTTTTAAATGACTGATTCAAAACCACAAGTCGCAGATTTTAATTGTCTTAAAGAGTTGAGGAAAATTTCATGGAAGCTCTAAAAATTATATCGCTGTATTTTTCCTAATCTAATAAAACGACCAGTTTATTTTTCACCTGTTTGAACGAGATTGTTCTGCCGAATAATAATGTACCAATGTCCAAAGGATCCGGGATAGCCTGGTTGGCACTGAGCTGGACTCACGTTCGTGATAGCGGGATTTTAAATCCAGCTAAAAGAAAACTCCCCGTGTAGTACATGGTGACTCTTGCACGTTAAATCTGTTGGGTCACAAAGTGCTCCATGCTCCCATAGCAAATTAAACCTCTGGGGGTACTGAATTGGAGAATGATCGTCCTCTGGTTCAGGGCAACATTACAATCTGTGGATGAGTGAGTGGATCTATAAATGGATCAGCCCTATAAACAGGAGTGACGTATGTTTGTGGCAGAAGTTTATTTCCTGAACATCAAAGTCCAAAAAAAAAACATCAAGAAAACGAAAATGAAAAATTTAACCTAAAATTTAAGAGGGCGAGTGTAGAAGTCTCGTAAAATAAAATAATGAAAATATACAAACATAGCTAGAAATATTCTACTTAATAATGAAAGATATATAGTTCCAACTAAAATATTTAAAATCACGTAAAAAAATCGCACAATTTTAAAATGTGCAAATATAATTATGAAAATAAAATAATGAAATACGTAAAAAAATTATGATTGTTGGACTTTTGAAACTTGTAACTAAATCATAAAGTAGGTTTGAAATAAGCGAGCAATAAAGTACATGTTCTAAGCATTAAAAACAAAATAAACAAACAAGCAAGGAAAACATATTTGTTGGGCAACAAATCTTTCAAATAAAAACATCATCAATACCGTCGACAAAAATAAGTTAAGTGTCTAATGTGGGTGATCGGCGGTCACAACACCTACGCAAAAAAAAGGAGCAACACTTCCTGTTATCTGTCAATACCGTTGTATCGTATTTTTAAAAATAATCTTCACCCCGCGCACACGTCCGGTCACCACCATGACGTTATTCATCCGCTCTTAAATAATTCTTACATTAGTTAAATTCATTAGTGCCAGGATAAACACTTACTTTGTTTTCTGTCTCTATCTAAAGAAAGTAATTATCTTTGCTGTTCTCAAAGCTGATTGGATATTTGAAGTGAACCTTTGATTGGCTCATTAATTGTTGCTCTAGCATGGGTTGAGAGTTCCACTTGAAACAGCGTTACAAAGAAGTGTTTCAATATTGACACTTGTCAGTAAAACTGTTCTTTCTAAGAGTAACAGCTGTACTTTTCGCTTGTTTTAGAACAGGGAATGTTTTATTGATGAAAAAAGAAAAATACCTAACTAAGTGAAATATATTTAAGTTACTTTTTAAGCGTTAGTTTATTAATTTAATTATTATTTTTCTTGTATTATTTTAAGGACAGAAAATACGAACTTCAACTGTCCCATTTTTTTGTGCATAGTTTTACAGTATGGCAACCAGTAGACCAATTTTTGAAATAGTGAGTGAATAATTTAAGCGAATCGATGAAGCATTGGTAATCATTAAGTGAGTTAGCAAATCTGTAAAACAATCCATTCGCAAATCAAGGAATCGAGGTATTAACAATAGAAAGAAAACGTTTATAAATCAAGAATTAATTTAAAAGAAAAAAAATTTTAAAAAAAGTTTTCTAAATCTACAAAAAATCTGAAGGGGGAAGATAAATAAGTAACTGAAATATATTTAAATTACTTTTTAAGAGTTGGTTCTTTTATTATTCACATATTCGGTGACAGAAAATACGTACTTCAACTGTCTCTATTTATTATTTGGTGTCAACAGCTTTACGCTATGCCGACCATCACTATGGGCGATTTTTGACATAGTGAATAATGAAAGTAAATCGAGGAAACATTTATACTAAGTAATTGGCAAATCTATAAATTAATCTCATATAAAAGAGAGACAACGAGTTAGTAATAGAAGGAGAAAGTTTATAAATCTACTACTTGCATCACGGCGGACTACAATCATAATTTTATTATTATTATTAAAGCAGTTCTGAATTATTTGATAGCACCGTAAATTTTATTGATTTAAAGAGAAAATTTAATAACTTACTGAGGTATATGCAGTTGATTATAATTTTTATATGTTTATTAACGTATGTTAGTCTAGGGAAAGAACATTTGAAATTACGCTGTCCACATTTAATATTTATTAAGTATATCTTGACACGATAGCTATCATTTTAATTAATGTTTTTTAATATAACGAGTGAATTGAAGTAAAAATGAAGTAGGAAATAAAGATAGTTAATCAAAGAATCAGTGAATCGGCATATTAGCGAAAGAGTTTTCCTGCAAGTCAATGAATCGACATGTTTAGCGACAATGCTTGTAACTAAGAATGACAAGCGTTTATAAGCCTACAATATGTATCACGCCAGTTTATGTTATCAATATTTATGTTATAATTTTAAAGAAGATGACAGGAATCTACAAGAATGATTTTTCAATGTATCCAGCTCAATACACATAGAAATATAAATTTTTAATGACGGTAGAAGATAGAAGATATATTTTGTTACTTTTTTTGAAAAAAAATATAAGTCTGGTAAAAGGAATAATATTACGATATTTGCAGAAAGTTGAGTAACATCCAATACTTTTTTTAGCTTAACGAAAAATGATTGTTTTTCAAATTTACTTATAGTTAAAGAACTAATTTTAATAGTTAAAGGTAGAAATTTAAAGTAACATAGACTTTTGTTGTTATTTTTATAAGATAATTCTCAACTCTATATTGACAGATCTCAAGCAGAATAAAAATTCAGAATTGTGGTAAAAATTGAACGAAATAATTAAAAATTAAACTTACACCGGATTTACTGGCCGCATTGTTTTAATTGATCTAACGAAGATATTCCTATTTTTCAAAGTACAACTAGCAGTATTTTTAATGACAAACCGATGAAACACATCTGTAAAATAAACCACAAGATTGTTTCTTTAAATAACAACGAAAGTATAACCTTTAATTGAAAAAGAGTAACTAAAAACGGTGTTAGGTCAATAAAGATACAAATGTAATATTAAATTAAAATTTCATTTCATTCATAATACGTAGAAAAAACTTACATTATTGGCCTAAAATTAATAAAATTAAAAATATTACTTTTCGTAGCCTAAAAGGAAGGATGAATTTAATATTCTGAGAATCGCTTTACTTCTTGAGTATACTTAGAAAAGTGACCAGGTCACTAAAAGTCAAAAATTAAGTCATGTAAATTGTTTAAATTTTCTTTTCATCTTGAGAAAAAAAGGGCCTAAAATAATATCCATAACTATTCGCAGCATACTCTCACATATACAATGAGGGGGGCAGGAGTTACCATTCTGAGTAACTTTCGCTCTAATAATTAGATTAAGTCTTAATGGTATAGGACCCTAAAAATATCCAACTAACACAAGCATGAATTCAAAAATTATGCAATGAGATAAACAGAGTTAAAAAAAAA
>NC_092204.1:66763854-66793681 GCF_043381705.1 Parasteatoda tepidariorum | reverse complement strand
TATTTTTAATATCCTTTATATAAGGATGACAACATAATGCATTTTCTATGAATTTATTGAATAAAGGATAAGGAAATCTATTTACAAATTATATACAAACGGAGCAGAGGCTCCGGGACACATCTTTACCATTTCATTTCTAAAAGATAAGTGTACCTTCTTTAACGTAACATATGTTCATGTCATGTGATCTATATAACCCAGATGTTAGAACCGGTGTCTGGAAGATCTTAAGACCAGATGGAGATGAACTAGTATCTCAACAGTCTTGATTTTCATGGGAATTTGGTTTCTTTGAGATATTTTATTGCGCGGGTGGATTCATTTTACAAATAAAGATTTCATCGCTATTCAACGGGACTAAATGTATACGCGAAGAGCCAAGTTAAGTATGTGAAAGAGAAATTTAATGTTCTCAGAGACCAGATAAGCTTATCTGCAGATAGATATAATTCTTTTTGAGTTTAGTCTCAAAAGATCCTTTTAATTTTATAAAGCTAGTATTTTAGATACTACATATATATAAAATCTTTTCTAAAAAACGATTTGATCGATTCCGTTCAAATTTTTTATCCTGTCACTTAAAACTATACAGTTTGAAAGAAATTAAAACTCTGCATAACTTGCGATTCAAAATTTCAACCATTGTTAAAGGAAATAATAAAAATTTAAAACAATTATTAAAAAATAACTTGTTATTTGCAACTATCCTTAGATAAATCAATTTTACAAATGCGAGAAAAAAATGTTTCATTTGATTCAATTTAAACGTATAATGAAATACTCAAAAAGTGAAACTAACATCAATAGGCTTAAACTCCTAATCCCTAATCCAACTTAACTATCAAGACCAAATTTTTCATATTGAGGTTATCCTCCATATTATGGTAGTTAAAAAATTAAATCAGTTATATATATATAAAAAGGAATGTTTATTCATATTATTCACAGAAAGTATGTTATTGTGTAAGATTCTGTAATTTAATAGTTAGCTCTAACTAATTCAAGGTCTCCCTTTATAAGCAGTAAGATTGACACTTAGTGAAAACTCGATTCAGATTACTTGAACAATCTTTCTGGTTACTTATTTATACATGCATACAGGGATCTTAAAACTAAACCTAAAGGGAATTATATTTTAATTGTAGATTAGCTCTTCTAACAGATGGGAACTTTAAATAATCTCTTTCACATAATAAACTAAGCACTTCGCGTATATATTATTTTTAAACAGTTAGAAACATAATCTTTATTTATAAAATGAATCCATACTGCGCAGTAAAATATCGTTATGAAGTCGAATTCCCATTCAGTTTAATAAATGTTTTGAGATTTTAATATATCGTCATCCGATCTTATGGTTACATCTTACGGCATCAATTCTAACAAAGATGTCTGGATATTATGGATCACGTGATATGAAATAATAACTAAATGCTGTAAGTTTAAAAAGTGCGCACTTGTCTTTTGAAAATGAAGTTCTGAAATTGTCTCCAGGAGCTTCTGCTCTATGTATATTTGTAAATAGGTTTTCTTTATTCTTTTCCTCAATAAATGCTTAGTAAAAATTATCATGGTATCATCATTACAAAAAAGGATTATTAAATACGACTGCAAATAAAAATCTGAGCAAATAAAATTGAAATAGACTTGTGAAATAAATTAAGAGAATTTTCATATTTATCGAATTTCATGTATAGAATTAAACTGAATGTAAAACCACTGCTTCTAGACAAGAATGTAAACCTCTTACATCAAATACGTAATCATGCACATGTGTTTAGGCGAAGGCAGTAGAGAAACAGGGTTTATAAATTCATGTAGGTTAAGACGCATTGCGTTAGCTAGCAAACCTCGGCAAATCTCAAGGTGTTATTTTGCAGCAATAGGTTAAATTCAAACTGTAACAGTGCAAATGAGTAACCACCAACGTTAAGATGATGGAGTGAGGTGGAGAATTGTGGGAAGGCTAGAAGCAGGCCAATCTTAGGTCCAGATTTGTAGAGAGTTCAATTTAACGTCCAGTTTCTTGTGTAATATATGGAAACGGTTTCAGGATACCGGATCAATCGAGAGAAAGCCTGGACAATGTCGTCCGAGAGTTAAAACTGGCAGAGAAAATCGGTATTTGTCCATTATTGCGAAGCGTAATAGAGGGGTTATAACTTTTCAGCTCTCTTGTGACTTGTATGCAGTCACACTAACCAGTGTATCAATGGTCACTGTTTCCAAACGACTTCATGAGAGAAGGTTGTTTCCAAGAAGACCTGCTGTTTGCGTCCCTCTCATTTCCACGAACAGGAGAGTTCGTTCAGCATGATGCAAAGAGCATAGAGATTGGAGTATGGATCAATGGGTGACAGTTCTGTTCACTGAAGAGTCCCGGTTCAGCCTAAGCACCGATTCTCGCAGCACGTTCATATGGAGAGGACCAGGGACCCGCTAACTACCCTCCAATGTCCGCGAAATCTACCATTATGGTGGAGCAGATATAATGTTCAGGTCAGGCATCATGTAGGATGGACGCATACCTCTCCATGTTTTTGAAAGAGGCTCTGTGACTGGTGTGAGATATAGGAATGAGGTCTTGGAGCCCTATGCTTACTTCTTCAGGGGTGCAGTTGGCCCTGAGTTCGTTTTGATGGACGATAACACGTGGCCACAGAGATTTTCTGGTCGACGAATTTCTAAAGAGAGAGGATATTCGTCGGATGGATTGCAATTGCAACCCCACTCCGAGAACCATCCAGGGAATGAAAACAGTGTTGCTGAACGAGTGGGACCAGTTGCGGCAGGAAATGACAAACTGCCTTATTTCAAATATGAAATCATGCTGCAAGGCCTGTATAGCTATAAGAAGGGACCATTAAACCATTTTTTATTCTGCAACCGCTGTTTCATACCTTCCGAATCCAACGAGTATTACTCACGATAATGAGTGTGTATTACAATTGTTGAATGGTTATTTTGTTTTGTATTGTATCAATGTATGTACATATCAAATTGCATTAAAATCGGTCCAGTAGTTCGTTAGATAATCGACCAAGTCTGAAAATTCTCTTAATTTCTTACACCAGAGTAGATATCGTAAATCGGTGAAAGAACCAACGTGTCTTCTTCAAACGATATCAGTCTTCCATGAACTTTTAGAAAGAATGCTCTGGGCATTTAAGGGTGTAATTATCTTTCAACGACTCGAAGAACTACTTATTGAATGCTAAAAAAAATAATTTTTAATTTGCAACGCAAGTGTCTAAACTTATTTTTAGATAATGTATAGTAACTGAGAGTTTTTCTTCCAATAAAGCGACAGGTTATTAAGTGACTTACACACATATTTCATTTTTTTCAAATACCGTTATGGGGTACATATTATATTTTATTAGAAATCTTCAATTTTAATATTTTGTCACTTTTAATTTAGCCACTGATTTGTGCTGTTAAATTATATCATATAAAACTTTTAATAAGTTTCACCTCTCTACTTATCCGTGCTCCATCTTGTTAAGAGCACTAGCTCATCAATTGCTAATTATGTTTATTTAAGAATAAGCTCATACTTTAAAAGGCAAGCTAAACTTCTGTTAAATATAAATTCCTCAACTTTTTGAGTAAATTAGCAGATATTCGTGCAGTATTAAAAAAGTGAAGACAAATACACACCCAGGACAAAGGTAGGCATCATTCATTATTTTTGCCACTTTTTATTCAAAAAAAGTATGTAAACTAAGTCTGTGGAAGAGTAAGTTTTCCACATACTTAGGCACTTTCGGAAGAACGCATACGACACCTTGTTTTAGAGCAAAAGTAATTTCAGTTAGCTCATTTGAAATCTGAAGCAACGTTTTCCTTTTTGTCTTTTTTTTCAATTAATAAAAAGATTTTAATAATTACAATAATTGATTTTAAAAATCTTATTACCAAATTACCTTATCCAATGATGGATAGGTTATATTTTGTGCATGTAGACTAAATCGAAATAACAGCGTGAATGAAGCACAAATAATAGTACATAAATGGACATACTATAGTTTTAGTTCTATCGAACAAGAACCGTGTCTAAACGTCAAATGAAGGTAGGAGAATCAAGAGACAAACACGCGTAAAGTGGCTTAACCAATAGAGACTGAGGAGCAATTTGAACCAGGAAATGAGGGAGGGATACGAAACAAGTGTGAGAGGATTTATCGGTAATGTTTGAGCGCAACAGATTAAATAGACTTCAAAATATGTGGAAAGGGCTGGATACTGAAAAATCGTTAACAAAATTATTAAAATTTTTCAAAATATAGAATGACTCCCAAAAATCAAGTTCGGAGAGGGAGGGGCAGTGTTAAATCATTTTACTAAAATCAGTACGTACGTGTACACGTATTTGTCTCTTTACTTCAGAGCCTACATTTTGCGCTTAGACACTGTGGAAAATTTTGATTTATAGTATGTCCATTTATGTTTTTTTATGTGTGCTTTATTTAATTTTTTTTTGCTTTAAATTACCTTACAAAACAGTATCACACAGTAATTATTACTCTAAGTTGAATTAGGATCACTCAAAGCTTGATCAAGTTAAATGACTTACTTGAAACTTAAAACTATTTTCAGAAGTTCGCGTTAGAAACTTAAAAATTAATAACATATTTAAAAAAATGTAGAAATAAGCTTTTTCGCGTCAGAATTAAGGTTTTAATTTATAGATAACTTTGATAAATTCTTTATGATTATGCTTTTTCCCTTAATAGAAAGCAATTTTATTGATCAAAAGAAATAATAAGCAACTCTTTGATCATTAGGAAATTCCCATTTCAATATGCAGTTTTGTGTTTTTATTTACGCTATGTCATCTTCATTATTATAATTGATTTATAAATTGTTTTTTCAGAGAGGAAGCAAGATGAAATAAATTAACATCAGATATGACAAGTCAAATTTGTGATGTCGAAAAGAATCAAAATACATTAGCTCATAACATCGTAAACTAATTATTTTCAGGAATTACGGGAAGTCACTGCAATTAAGACAAAGCGAATATTCGCTCCAGGCTGATATTCGATTTCTTTGAACTAAAACATGATCCACTTAATTTAAATGTTATTAACTTGGACAAAAACAAGACATTTGCTTTTAGCTTACATAGACGTTATTAACGACAAATATTAAGCAATGAAATGTAATTACCTTATGTATAACTTAATATTATTACATCTATGAATATTAAATTAGTTTGTTAGTTACTAATTTTCAAAAACAAAAGGTAACAAAACCTTTCAATGAAAAAGTTTTTAAGTGTAGAATTAAATTGATGGAGGTACATTTATACCTGAATGAAGATTGCAAAACTCAAATTTGTTAATCAAAAAACAGACACCCATTTAATAATGTTTGCATAATAGCATATTTTATTAATCATTGTTTCTTTTTTGTCGTATGCCTGTTTAGGAAGTGGGGGTTCGATTGTTCCTCTTTTTCAATGGCGCCATCTATGGCCAGGAATTTAACTTCTGCCACGCCATTCACACAACCACAACCCGTTTCTAGGGCGGGTCATATTCACACACAAAAGAGAAAGGACATAGAACACACACAGAGAGAAAGAAACTTCCATGCCTTGCCCGGGATTCGAACCCAGAACCTTTCTGATGCAAGGACAGTTCCCTTCCCCCTACACAGGCCGGTCGGCATTAATCATTGTTAATACCAATATTAGAGCAGAAATTTAATACGAGACGTTTGTAAAGAAAAAGATGCAAAAAAATTTTATTAATTGATAAAATAAAATTATGCTAACTTAATTAAAAGGATATGAGGAATTACAATTAACGAAAAAAAAGCTTAAAATGCCGCAAAGCAAAAAATAAAAAAGAAGAAAAAAGAAAAGCATTACGAAAAAGCAAGCAAAGGTCGCTGGGCAAGTCTGAGCAAAAAAATCTTTGAGGTCACTTAGTCGAAAAATAGCGCACACTTCATAATTTTTAGAACAAACACGGATTTTTTTTCCAAGTCTGTAAAGGAATAAAATTTGGGGATAAAATTTTTGGGGGTAACTTATTACTACTCATTTTTCATTGTTAAAATTTTAAAATTTACTTCCATTGCTGTCAAATACTCTCTTAATTCTTAGTTCTCTTAAATTGAGCTAAAACAAAACAATTTATGAAAAATCTGAAAGTAGACAAAAGTATAACACTAAACTATCTTTATAAAAATGTGGATTTCAGAATTGTTTTGACTTGACTTGATCAAAAATAATCAATTAAAATTCAAGAATTACGCAAGATATATTTTTTATACATTCTAATTAGGCCACGTACTGATATTTTAAAAGTTGTGATAGATACTGTCACGTAGAGAGCAATCCAACATTAATTAATATCGAGAAAATATATAAAGACGATAAAAAGCCCATTTAGAATCCCCTCGTCTACTCCCTCTCTACGATTAAATTCGATCAGGAAAAATGAGGCCTCTTAAACTGAAGAGATGGGTATATTAAGGAGCTTTAACCTTTGGGTCATTGGCTTCGTTCCCTAAGAAAGTATTCTCTAAACCCCGGACAGCAGACTGGTACCGATGCGTGGATCAAAAAGTATCTGGCAGACCAATAAACAATTATTTCCATTTTATTTACTGTAGTGTATTTCGGATTTGTACGACTTTACATGGATGAGAGGTTAAGCATTTTCAAGACAAGTTTAAATACAATTGAAGTTATTAAAACAATCTAACATATAAACAATCGAAGTCTCCTCCCAACCTCTCAGCGTGCTGCGGTAATCTTATCAAACGTTGACTGGTCAGCGGCGATAAAAAGGTTGGGGAGCACTGCCCTAAGAAGCAATATAATTTTTAAATTTAAATTTTTATGAACTATAAACTTTGAACTATTTCCATTTTTTAGTCAAAAATGTCATTTATCAGTCGAATAATAAGTAATAATTGACAATACTCTACAGCCAAGTATTTAATGTAAATATGTTTATTGAATCTTCGATAATTTATATTCATTAATTTATATACCCCTAACCCCTTTCATACCCCTTTTTAACCCCTTTCATTTAGACACAAAAAAAAGAATCATTAAAACAATTAAAAGTAAAAAATTAAATTTAAATACAAACAAATATTTATAAATATTCGATATTATTATTCTCAATTTAGGAGTGAAAAATTTGCAAAAGCTAAAACAAATAGCTGTTGAATACATTCAACTAATAACTGCAAGATTGATAAAATATTTAAATTAATGGCGGGCGGTGGTCAAAATTGACTTAAAATTCAAAAACGGCCACAGTGCGTGATAAGCAGCATGCAAAACAATGAGCAGACAAGGTCACTTTTACGCCAACACAAATATAAAAGGTCATTTGCCGGCCTTCACCCCTCCTTTATCTGACCCACTTAGATCACGTTTGGAATTGGACGTTACGTCACACAAAGAGGACTGAAAAGGGAATTGTCTGGCCCGAGAAACAATTTAGAATTGAAATATAAATATTTATGCGAACTTTTTCTGCAAGTTGGCTTTATTTATTAGTTTAATATTATAGTTGGCCACGCATTTTAATATTGGCCAGTCGGCATTCCAGATCAGTCTTTTTACATATTCCATTTAGCGAAGTAACTGGAAAGTGGAAGTGTTTAACGAACACTTTTTCAATGTCTTTATTGCATATTTTAGTCTTGATAAACATTTAAATAAAACTCAACGAAATATAAATTTAAAAAAATTATATTTAAAAACGAAGAAAAAAATTTGACTTTACGCAGTTTAATTAATATTTTGGTGAAAAAAATTCACTTTTTTTAAAAATTAAAAAGTTTTTTTTTATTAAGCAATAATAAATCGTAATAATATAGTAAATTATTAATAACATAAAGTAAAAAAATCTTGAGTGGGCAGTTTAAATATATATTTGATTTCGTAACTAAGATCGAGTACATATATTTTTTGGAAAATCATTTTTATAGATTTATAACGTAATTTTTTTAAAAATTGATGAGCAAAACGTCAACAGCAAAAATATAATTAAATATAATTAAATATTCCAAAAGTGATCATAGTCTTTTTTAAAGGACTGTTTAAAATTAAGTACATATTTTTAATTGTTCAATTAATTTTAGTTTTTCTTATTTAATTACAGTTTTTAGTTAATCACAGTAATCTATTCAATTTATGTATTACGCCGAATTTGATAATGTAAATCTTTTTCTTATTAAGAAATCTGATTTGATAGTAGCTTTTGAAAGGTTTAAAAGAAAAGTGTAAGTTACTAAAATGATTTTTGTACATCAATGTGTACAAAAATGTGTACAATGTGTATCATACATGCAAGATTTAAAAGAAAGAAGTGAACAAGTATTGTAATTTACCTTCATTCACTAAGACTTGATGATTTGGTGGCCTAAACTGATATTAGGAAACCCAACTTTCGTCATCATGTAAATTTGAGGACCAAGTTAAATATGTCACATTTTTCAACAGAACTTTATTAATATATTATTTAAAAATAATACTTTGCAACAAACATTTTAAGTGTTATGTCTCAGAAAATATCATGCATTACTATATGGTTGCAACGACAATTTCCTTTATTTAAACTCACTGAATGTTAAATTAAAGTATAACTTCTTATACGCTGAAATATAAAACATCTTGAACGCTGAAACATATTACATCTTGCATTCTGAAACACACAGCACCTAGTACACAAAAAGACAAAAAATACAAGCTAAACAAAAACATAGAATTTCATAATAAGTAAAATTCCTTTCTCGAATATTTTTTAATCTTAAAAACTGGTAAATAATTTTAAAAATTATCTTTCAAAAATGCGACACCCATTTTTTTCTGGAAAAGTAGTACACTGTCTAGACAAAAACTGAAACATACATAAAAGCTCTAAAAAAATTGCACTTTTTTTTTAAACAATACAATCAAATTTATAGTGAAAGCAATATTTAAATTTCTCATGGTCATAATAAGTGTTCCATTTAGACAAACAAGAGATATATATGTTTATATTAGAATATCAGAAAATGCATTTGTTTACATAAATTGCGTAAGAAAACAGAAATGTGTTAACGAATAATTCAGAATATTTTTATATCAAACATGGCTTCACTTTATAAATATCCAATTGATCAATAATTCATTCATGTGAAAATTCAATACTTCTTATGATTGATTTTTTTCAAGAAACCTTTAAAAGGATACGGATAAGAATAGAGTGTTTTCTGATATAACGATTCTATTTTTAGGAGAGTAACGAAAAATGGTATTAACTCATTCAAGGAACTCTATGCAGAATACCAAATTAGTGATGTAGAAAATAAGATTAAGGATCGGATTATAGTGAATGTAAATTTTAATGGTACTAGAAACAAAATCTATTATACGACATCAAACTTTATTGACATTACATACCCAAAGAAAAAAGCTATGTTGTCTTTTAAAAAGAAAAAAAAATCTTTTTATTTCAGATTGATTGTAAATGCTACGCAAAAATTGATTGCGTACTATAACAGAAAGTTGTTATTTTTAGGAATTGTTTACAAAGCACAATTACTGGGAAGCAATTTTTTTTCTTTAGTTTACATACAATACAAATTTTATATATAAGTACTTTATCTCGTCTAATGTGGCTGTGGGTATTTAAAATCTGAAATTAGTTTTGTTTCTAAAGCAACAGTTCTTTGAAAAGACATTTTTAATCAATTTTCTTATCAAAATGAACAATTTTAAAGCTATCAGAGCTAGAGTACAGAATTACAATCGCATAGGAATCCATTCCAGGAAATGTCATCATACGCGGTTAGGGATGCTTTCCCATTATGAACTTTTCAGAAGCACACGAAAAAAAAGATAGCTTTTATTATGACCATTTCTGATCTAGACTGCAGATTAACTGGGGTAATCCATTAAAATAGCATATCAAGATATTAAGCAATTTTTTTCTCCGTATCACTTAAGTTCAAAAGTTTCTTTTTCTCTTTCTATCAACCAATTTGCTTAATTAATACATTATGTATTTATTTACTTACCAATTTTTTGGCACTTTAACGGATTACCCTAGTTAAAATGCACACTAGTTAGATAATCTGTAAAGTAGCGGTAATATGGATGCTCCTGAATTATTGCGCCAAACTTTAATACGTACCCAGGAAAACAGACAGTACTTAAGACTATGCCTGATTCAGAATCAAATAGTAAAAAAGAACAAAAAAAACCATTTTAAGAAAACCGGGAAAGATTCAAAAGTATTTTTTTTATAGAAAACAAACCTTTTAAAGAAAATGTCGCATTAATATCGCATTAAAAGCCACAACAGCTTGTAATGAATAGTTAAGAGGCTTAAGTGTGTGCAGGGTTGTGCTGTTCATCATTTCATAGGATGTTGTGAGACTTAGTAGACGGATTATCTAAGTTGAGACACTAGGATAATGTCTACCAGCCATGATCAAACGAAGATCATTGGAACCTTGAAGCAGAATTTTTATTTAATTTATTTTTATACTTTTTCATTATTTTGTATTAATTTAGAAAAAATAAGAGAAGGATGTTATCTTTAGCATTTTGATAATTTATGGTTATGACATACAGCATGGTGTATTTTTCTGTGTTAAAGGTAAAATCTTCCAAACATGGCTCAGTTCCAAACAATAATTTTCTCAAATATTCACTTATTTGCAGTTATCTAGTTTTAAGAGAAACAGTCATTCATCATTAAAATTTCTTTAATTTACAATACATTTTTTGATACATTTACGAATGAAAAAAAATTCAAACTAGTTTTTCTTGGATTTTAGATTTATGTACAAATATAATTCCGATTATCTGACAGATTTTTTAGTAACTATTAGACTGCTGTTTATAATTAAAAAGTACCTAAATATATTTTTGCTCTTAACTACAGCGTCAGAATGAAAATACATATTTATATGTATTTTTATATAAGGTCACCGTTGACCCATCTGCGTCAAAGGGCAAAGCATAATAATGATCTAAACAACTTCAAAAAATATGGGTTATAAGTAGATTTGAAAGTATTTCATCTGACTTAGACAATTTTATATTGGAATAGTAATAGTTGCTTCACTTTTTCTGAATCAGTTACAGTCCACAGTAAACTTGAACCACATTGCATGCAATGTCATTTAACAAGACCGTGAAAACAAAACAGGATTGTCAGGATTTTGGCAGGTGAAAAAAGAGTGGTAAGTTTATCTTAATTTAAAACTGTTTTTCAAATCTCTTTCACCAAAAAAAAAAAAAAAGGCATAGTTAAAGTGCCTTACACTTGAAGCAATTCTATGATTTTAAACTATGTATATAATAATGCCATGAAGAATTATCTGGGTTTTAGAACAGACAAACGACTTAAATATTTTAAAAGTTATTAAACATTTTTAAAAATCGCCAATTTTGGGACAGTTTTCCAATAAGATGAAAATTATAAGAATCACTTCCTTATTCTTAGGTTTTGCAAATTTTGATGACCCCAGGTAATGCAGTATTGAAGTAAGTTTTCAAATATTAAAAAATTAGGCGGCAAACGCTTTTCATTTTCACAAAACTATGACTTTTCTCCATATTGATGTCTTGCGCCATTTTCAAAATAAACGTTGACAGCCCTGGCTTTAGATGGGCTAAACTTAACAGTCATGAGTAACAGTTGCAAAATCACGGCAGTTATAAAAATATCATATTATTCGCAAAAAAGCATCATTTCATAATCGAAAGAGCCTTCATAAAACAGCCTTAAACCACCTAAAAATGTCCAGCCAAAATTACGAAAAAAGCCGGCTTTTATTAGAACTAATATTTTTGAAAAACTTTAATAATATAAAGAGATATAAAGTTGGTAATTAATTGCTACATTGATAACATTGTATATTAACAATTTGGAGCAGCAACTTCACCTTCTTGATACAGTTTGAAGCAACAGCTTTAACTTTGGAAACGTTAAGAAAGATAATTTTAAGCTTCTTAGAATCAACGTACTTAGTGCAGCATATGAATATGATTAATACAAAATTAACTATAATTATTAATTATACAGCATTTTAAACATAATAATTACTTCGAACAAATTATGTATACAGTTTCATAGAAAATTCCTAATTAATGGTAGATTTATTACAATTCAAAAAATAATAGTAATTCCGAATCAATTAAAAGCACAGTTAAAAGAATTAGAGCATGATTGAAATATGCTTAGAAAAATTTCAGACAAAACTGGTTTTAAATCAAATATGGAGCACCAATTCCATCGGTATTCTACTTACGGAAAAAATAGGCCTTCAGAGAAAGTAAAATTAGTATAAGATATTTTATTTATATTATTACAGTCATTAATAAAATTAACTTAAATACGTGCATGTTAATTTTGAATAATAAAATATTAAAAAGTCTAAAAAAGACTGGCTTTTGTTAAAATAAAATCTGATCTTTTTAATAAATAGTATGCTCGGCTTTTTTCAACCCTAAAACAAAAACATAAGAAAATTAATAAAGGTGATTGCAGTGCATCAGGGATTTACAAGAAACTCGAGGCAATCACTGAGTTCAGAAAGGGAGATTCGAGTACACATTGTGCTACGTAGACTAAAGCACTGTACTTAAAGTGTATTTTATTCTATCTAATCTTGCATAAGACCATTTGATATATACTCCCCACTAATTTCGGTAATGTTTAAATGGAGATGAGAAGTTAATTTCCCCTCTATGATTAGTGTGGTCATTTGCTGATAACTTCGGAAAATATGAATAAAACGCACCAATTAAAGGTTTTGTTTTCATAAATGTAAGTCAAAAAAAAGAAAAGTGTTAAAGGTTAGTGTTGGGACAAGAAGAGAGGCTAACACTTTGTAGTTGTTCTTTTTTATACAGTATGCGTTCGTTTATTTGATCGTGCTCAACGTGCTTATTTGTAGGCCGGAGAAGCACTGAAATTTTAAATTTAGTTCAGAATTTAAAGTTTATGATAAATTCTTTTACAGTAGGTGAAATTTTGAAAATTCGACTTACCTTCTTACCGAAAGAAACATTTTCTTAGGACTCAAATTAATTTTAAGTAATAATTTAAAGAAATTTCCTTTTTAAAAACTATCCCAATCCTAATTCATTTTAGCATAACATGGGTAGAAAAAAATAGCCCTATAAAGAGTGTTTAAATACACTTTCAATCAAAATTTAGTAAACAAAAAAAAGGGGAAAAAATTTATTTTAGGTTACGATAAAAAGCAATAAAATAAAAAAATGAGTAATAAGAAAACTTATATTTTATGATTTTATTCAAAATTATAGTTTTTTATAATCACAGATTTCCGATTGCTCAATGTCTATGACTAAACATTAATTATAGCCTTTTAATTCAGTTTTCTTAAGATTTGTTTCCCAAAACTGAATTTATTAAATTCGTTAAAATCGAATTCAGTGCCAAAAGAGATAAGGTAATTACTAATTAAATAGGCGAATCGATTTTAATTAGGGAGTTAAGTTAAGAAATAATTCCCATTTCCAGACAAGTGAATAGTTGTCTAGCAGACTATAGCGAACCTAGCAATTTAGCGCAAGACAGCTTTTTCCCTAAACAAGTGGATGCTGTTTTTTCTATTGCACTAATTAGTTCTTTGGTTCAAATAATTAAGTAAACAAAAACTATTTCATTTGCATATTTACTAAATACTATCAAGTTTTCTGTTTAGGGATTGCTATTATTTATTTTTAGAAATAATGTCAGACATAATCTGCAGGAGCATATTATTTCTCAGCAGTCACTTTTTATGCTTTTTGCGAAATAGTTAACTTTATAGTAATTAAACAACATTTTTAAGCACGATTGTAAGGTTTTGACCAATATAATGAAAACCCACATGTTTGGAATTGTTTGAGAGTGTGTTTTTTAAACGGTTTTTCGGTGAAAACATAATTTCTATTTAAACTATAAGATGGATATGTGTACTGTGCTGTTTTATAGTTGAAGATCTTAACTTCCAGGATCTAACTATCTTCCAATTAACAGCTTGAAAAGAAAATTATAACCTTTTGAAAAATGCAGTTTGCTCCAAACCCTTTAATCATATCAACTATATATAATTCTCATTTAAACTATTAGGCACAGTCAAAAAAAAAAAAAATAAAGAGGCAGAAGCAGTCAAATTAGAACCATGTTTTTCTTTGAGAAACTGGAATTGTTATTGAATTGTTGCTGGTGTGATGAAAAGGATTCGTTAACTTTTCCCTCGATGGAAGGCAATACTTAACTTGAAAGGACCTCAAGGCTCTTAACTGTTTCGTTTTGAATGTTTACCTCATAACAGGCCTCATAAGCAAGGTAATCTCCGAAATAGGAAAAGAGGTTCAACCGGTTCTTATAAGCAGCAACCTTTTCTTTTTTGTATTTATGAAGAAGAGAAAACATCTTTGTCCGCATCAAAACCCATTTTTACTTGTATTCCGAGCAAAAGAAACGCTTTTAAGAGGAATATACACTATCTATCAATAAGTATTTGGAAAAGTGATTGAGAAGAAAAACAAACTTTATTCATAATCAATAGTTGGAAGAGCCTCCAGGAGGAGAAATTACAGCGCGAACCCTCCGGGGCATACTTTCTACAAGTCCTTGTGTTTCGGCTAGTGGTATTTTCTTCCACTTGGTTTGGAGAAAACATGTAAGTTCCTTCACCGATTTTGGACGCTTAGTACACCCCTTAATTCAGCGATCCAACTCGTCCCAGAGGTTTTTGATAGGATTCAGGTCTGGGCAGGCCAGTCCATTTGATTAACCCCATTGGCACCATACCAAGCCTTGGTGACCCTCGCGACATGACAGCTGGCATTGTCGTCCTGGAAGTAACAGGGGTCTACCCCGTAAAACTGCCGCTGCGCAGGAAGCACATTGTCATCCAAAATAGTGCAGTAGGCATCGGCGTTGAGCTTACCATGCATAGGGACCAAGGGTCCCAATCCATACCAGGTGGGCGTGATGTATCTCAGGACCACAGATATAGTCATTTTCATAAGTGTCCAAATATTTATTGGTAGATAGTGCATTTACATTTTGATTTGAAGCTACGGTTAACAGTTAACTTTGCTACGGCACGAAATGAAAATTTGACTAGGTGTCCATTATAAAAGGATGATAACCTTGAAGCTGCCAGTGCAAATGGATGAGAAAAGGGAAGTTGAAGGCGACAGTCCATTCGTTACTTTTCCGAAAGGCCCTCGTGATTGAGAGATCGATCACAAAGAGCTGCATCTTGCCTATTTCCTAGAGCTATGAAGTAATCAACTGTCTTTGAAACCTTCAACAGACTCAGAAAGGAAATTAAATCAATGTTCCACCCACCCTAAAGTATAGATCTGTCACACGTGACTCCTATACTGATGAGAAGCACAATTGGTCCAAACAGCAGTTTTTTTCAAAATCATTGCATTGAGATACTGGAGTTGCAACAAATGCTTAAATAATTACATAAATTTCCTCGAAGTTAATTGAATGAAATAGCATCTAAATCAGTAATTATATACTCTGGTGTAATTAGTGTGTGTTATACTTATTTAAGGTTTAAACCTAAGATATGTTTGAAAAACATTCGATGAATAAAAGAGATATAAACTTCTTTTACTGAATTTCTTTTAAAACCAAACATATTTTTCGTATTTTGAAAGTAAAATGCTGGTTTTATAGTAAAAGTAATATAATTTGAATTTTGCATTTTTCTAACAACAGGAAAAGAAGCATACATAACATTAAATAAACTTATGAACATAAAAATAATAGCTACACACTTAAGCTAGAGGCACATGTTAGAGCTATTTATACTAGATTCTTAAAGTAGGAAAGTTTGTATTAGAAAAAAAAAGGCAAAATCTTTTATCTTCTACTTTTATTTTATTTATTAATAAAAAGGCTCATTGCTATCAGAAAATAGAGGGTTTTAGTCTTTGAAAATGAATTTAAAAATATAGGGAAAAAAACTTCCACATAAATAACTAGCAAAAACTAAACCAAAACAAACAATTTTAAGAAAGTATAACAAATAGATTATATGAGAACAACTTGAAATAAGATGCAAATCAAATAATAAATAATATGGAATGCATTAAAATAAGAGCATATTCTTCCTTTATGCATAATGTATGATTCAATAACTTTTCAGTGTTACAGAGAACTTGAAATGAATTTGTAAAAGAAATAAATCCGAAAATGTAGCAATTCCAAATTTAATAAAGTCTATGAATTTATAAGGTCTTATTAAAAAAAATATTCTGTATCTTAAATGAGCCTTTTTGCTTGAAATTATTTAGTAAGTTAAAATAATTAATAATAAAATTATATAAAAACATACTTTAAGAAAGAATAATAATTCCATAACACAATACATATAAATTCATTTAAATTTCGTTTTCTTTCCGAATAAATTATCCCTATCGTAGAACAAAAATACTTATTCAACGTTGTTTAGTCAGTTTCCATAACAATAAAAATAAATTTGAATCTCTCTTCCTTTTAAGAACAGTACGTTATCAAAATTAATAACTAACAGAAATGTATAAGGATAATTTTTTTTATGTGAAACTTAACTTAAATAACGGTTTTTCTAAAAAAAATTAACTAAGACTTAATTTTAAGTTTGAATTTGATTGAAAAATAAATTTAAGAACCAGGTATAGCTTTACTGTGCTAAATTCAAACGTTATAGTGCAATCAAGGTAACGAGGGAAATTAAAATAGGATTATAACAAAAAATAATAATAATAATTAAAGAGAAAAGGGATGAGATCAGAAAAAAGGATTAAAATCCAGAGTTCCCAGTTGTTGAGGAACTCATATTAATCATTGTTTATTCCCAATTACATGTTGCCATTAATTAACATTTCAAATATATTTTGATCCTAACAAATACTTAGATTCTATTGAAATGGTAAATAAATTATTTAAAGGAATTGCTTGCTTTTCCTTCGAAATGGTAGTACTTATATAACAAAAAATAACAAGATTCGTCCCTTGACAAGGAATTTTTACAATTCTTATCTTGGAATTTTCAAACCTTGAATATGCAAATCATATGCCAAAATTAAAAGAATACTAAAGCGACCTACTTGAATTTCGTTTTATACATGAAATTGAATATAATTATTGTTTTGTCGGAAATGATCACAATTTCCATTAACGCATACCGCTTTAGCGCAGACGTCCCTTTTATATATTTTGTTTTGACTCTCTAATTGCAAGCAAAAATATATTTTGGTGTTTTTAATTATAAAAAAAGAGTCTGATAGTTACTAAAAATATTTTTTAGATTATCGGAGTATTTGTACTAAAATAAAAATTGAAAAAAGTAGTTTAATTTTTTTCTGTTCGCATTCAAAGATTTATCAATTACTGATTTTGAAAATTAAAGAAATTTAAATTATGAATAACTAATGGTTTCTGTTATATCTAAATAACTGCAAATTAGAAAAAAATATTGGTTTGAAGTAAGCCGCTTATTTAGTAAGAATCTGCCTTTAGCACAGAAAAAGAGACCGGTGTTTTCATGCTGAATTCCATGACCATAAACTATTAAAACTCTATATATTAACCTAACTTAATACAAAATGATGAAAAAAGTATTAAAAAAATACGTTTAATAAAAATTGTGCATCAAAGGCTAAAAATTCATAAAATTAATAGAGTTAAAAACTTATAAAATTAGTTTTAAAAAAATATCAAGATTGTTTCATGCACTTTAAAATATTTATTTTAAGTAACAAAAATGTTAATCGTTATATAAACAGCAAAATTATTCGAATAAATATTTATGAATACTAAAATAGTGAATGTTCTAAATCTAATAGTTATATTATCAAAATTACATACACCATCATTCTTAGGTATTAAATGTATACAATATCTTTACAATTTCTAATCTCTACTTGTACTTTAATTTGTACTTACAAGATCTTTCATTCAATAAATTTAACTGAAAATATTGAAAAGATTTAATAACATAGTATAAGGGATTAAGTAATCAAAGTACCTATTACCACGCATTTCTCTCTTTCTGAAAATTCTACACATAATGTTAAAGCTAGAGAAAATTATTTTTATTTAGCACTTCACTTTAAAGAAAGCAGAATAAATAAATAATATATCCAAACGCTTAATTTATGAGTACTTGCTTTATTATTTTATTTATTCAGTTGAAAGAGGGATCAATTAAAAATTATCATTAAGGAATATAAAGAAAATTCACATTTAATTGAAAATTCACATTTAAGTTTAATTTTAAATACTGAGCAAAACTACGAGTGTAAAACTATGAGCTTAAAAATTAGTTTACAACCTAAACGATCGTTTATTCCGAAAAATATATTATACTTAAAGTACGAAAAATACATAGTAAAATGTAATGTAAAAGCTACATATAAATCATTTGCATTGAACAGCAATAAATTAAAAAAAAACGCTTTAGTGAACTAAAGCCAGATCTGGTTAAATAGTATGTCAATCTCAACAAAAGATTTACTTATTCATCATAGGAGCACTATAGAATTATGCAAAATATAACATAGGAAATTGCTAAATTTTAAAATCAGAATTTGTCTATTTTGTTGCTAATTTTATAAAACTAGGAATAAATATGTATAACTATGAATTTTCAACAATTATTTACAAACTATGAATAAATATTTATAACAAATAATAAATTAGTGTATATTGGAATCAAATTTTAATAGTAAGAGGGATTATTATAGATATAATTATACTTTTTAGTTATTAATTAATTATGCTTCTAAATTTAAATAAAATTAAACAAAACAGCAATTCATTGTAAGAAAATAATCATTGCAGTGATGGTATACAAACACAATGATTTCTTTTATTATCAAAATATGTATTAACCATTCTTTTATAATTTTTTTTTTATCAAAATAAGATGAAACAATCAAATGATTGAATAGTTTAGCTATGTCACCACCAAGCTAAACAGCCGATTTTGTGAAATTCCCACCCAAGAATCTCTATGAAGCGCAAGTATTTATACCACATTAAATGTACTAGAAACTATGCTTGACATAAAACAAAAATTAAAAAAATAAAGCAACAATAGAACAACACAGCATCAGACACAAAAATATCCTATTAGGCATTAAAAATCTGCAGCGAAGGTAACAACATCAAAGGGTAATGTTTTGTAGAATTATTCATAGATTTATTTAATTACTTCACTCAACCGTTAGTATTTTTTATACCGAAGAATTTATGTTTTTTCATTCATATATAACCCGTTAAATAAATTAAATGAAAAATTTAACTGAGCCCCATATTCAGTTTCATATTAAGTATTAAATAAGATGAGACAAGAATTATTCAATCTTACAGGACGACAATAAGATCAGTTTTAATACTTTGTAATAAAGTCGTAATTGTGATAATCAAATTTTAAAACTTAACGAAGAAGTTATTGAGAAAAAAATATTTCTTTTTTATTCAACGGCCCAGACATTTTATTCAACTTATGAAATTTTAAGTTACCTTATGATAAGCACTTATTATTAAATAGCCAGGTTAAGAGACGGGTACTTTTCCAATTTAAAATGCTTGACATATACAAATGAACTCTTATTTCGAATTCTGATTTAACGAGATTCTGGGCTTAGCTAGGAAATTTTTTTAAATATTCTTTGGTTTAATGTTAAAAAGCACAAATAAAACTCTGTTATAAAGAGCATGACCCCTATTTAATGAAGAGTTGTTAATAAATATTTTGAAAATTATTTTAGCAATCAGGAAAAAAGTAAGATTTTTTTGTGAAAATTTCTTAGAAAATTGAATTGAAAAAGCACTAGAGATGAGTTCCGTTATTCAGTATAAAAAAAATGCAATTTATAAGGCACAAAAATTTCAGCGTTCTGCTTCTTTTGTTCGGTGATTTGCTTTGTGAGGCTAACACTACAGGTTGAATTTTTATTTAGCTTAATATTTTAATTTTCTTCTTTTAATTTTCGTTTTAGTCATCATGAAGCTTTAGTTTTATTATTGAATTAGCACAAATTAGTGATAGAGAAGCCTTTAATTTACTTCCTTGTTTAGACATCAAAGACCCAAATTTGGCCTTTATCCAACGTATATATTGAGCGAATTCAGGCTCTAAGTAATCCTATGTATCCTAAGTAATCCTATGTATGCTCTAAGTAATCCTATGTATGAAGCACAAGACTAGTAGGAGCCTAAGTGTTCAACTCTTAGATATGGAATTATGGATGGTAATTGCAATAACTGACAGAAGATGTCTCAATATAAACCATTAAATAGATTCTATAATTTCTCGTGTATCTGCGTGCATGTTCCTGACTAAATATTTGTAAAACGCAGACTTATCATCATGGCACTGATAAGGAACGACAATTAAACTAATGTCAGCCACATCAAAAACTAAGGAAATTGCTGAGAAATTGCAAACTTTTTTTGGAATAAAAGAATTCTAGTATTTTGTATCATGTGTGATGTTCGTTAAACTATTGCAGAAATTAAACCACGAATAAGACTAACATCATTTTAAACATGGTAAATTAAAATATAGGGTGAGTCTGAACAAAACTACAAGAACTTTACTGGTTGACAGAACTAGACTACACGTGTAATATTCGTCATAGAATGCATATGATCGGAACACAAGCACTGAGAAGTTGCTGTCACATTTAAGGAATTCCAACAAGAATGAGAAAAGATGCTGCCGAAAACTTGTCATTTACATGAATATCATTGATATGTACAAGGAATTGATCAAAAGAAAAAGATGAAATTGATATACAAAGAGATAAGGCTCCTATACAATCAGAGCTGACCTATCAAGCAATATTAGAGCAAACAAGTTCGCAAGTTAACGTTATGTTAGTATTAGTTATGTTATGTGATTATGTTAGCTCTTTGCTCCAAAAATAAATGATAAGTCGGCCTGTCTAATTCAGGGACTCTACAAAGAGATACTCGAAGAAATTCCTTACGTCACTCCCTATGCCGCAGGTATGAAACCTGCATTGCAGCGCGCGGAAAATCTTTTAAGCAATTTCTTTGAGTATCTCTTCCAGGAATTCCTTGTACATCAACTATATCTTTGTCTTTCGAGCAATTTCTTTGAAGCATCAATCATATTCTCGGAAATAAAAGTTTTCTGCATCATCTCTTCCCATTCTTGTGTTAATTCTTTAAATGTGACATCGTAAAACTGCCTTTCAACTTCTCATTGCTTGTGTTCCGATCTTGCATTCGATGACGAATATTACACGTGTAGATGTGTTCTGTCAACCAGTAAAGTTTTGCCGTCTTGCACAGATTAATCCTGTATAATAAAAAGGTTGTTTTAAAAATTCTAAACATTTTCTTATAGTTTTATTTTTGACACTTTCGGTTGACTCTAGCTTTTTCGATCATCTTAATTTTGAATTGTATTAGTTGCTATATTATCCTTATAAAGATGTTTAACTGAAATCACAGAGCTTATTTAAAAAGTTGTAAATACGTAAATGTACAAAAATCAATCTATGGACTAGCACTTTTATTTGAATTTTTCAAAAAGTCGGTTTTAAAAATTTAAAAAAAACAAAAAGTATTTTATTAACAGTACAAACAACAACTTGCAACTAAAATTAGTTTAACCCTAGGAAGTTTGGAAAAACTATTTTGGTTCTCAAGATTCTAGTCTTCGAAATATTATGTTTAAAAAAAAACATTTCCTCAAACTTTAGGGGATTAAAGATAAATAAAATAAATCCCAAATGAAGTTGAATTTTTGGCAATCCGCTAAAACTTTACGGATGAGATAAATTTATGTTTAAAAAAAGTCAGAATAACGTACAGTGAATTCGTAAAAAATTCTCACGGATAAGTATCTAGAAATTTTTGTATAAGGAAAAAAATTATGTCCCTTTGAAAGGCTTTAAAAGAAACTAAATCAGTGGTGGAATGTCGATTTGCTTCACAAATGCTTGAATTCTTTTCAAGAAAAGAAAGTGCGAATATATTTTAGTTTCTCTAAAAACTCAATCAGCATACAATACGAAAAAAAATTGCGAACGTAAAAAGAATTTTAGTTCTTATTTAAATTCAATTTAAGTTGAAAAAGGCGAAAAGAGCTATTGAAGAAATTCACGACATCTAAGATACTTTTTTTACTATCTTATCTCCAAGACTTTTATCACCAATTGTGAAAAATGTAGGAAAACTTGGCGTATAATTTTACTATCAGAAATACTATAAAATAAGCTTATTAAGTTTTGCTGATTTTTTCGAATATTGATGTACAACAATTTCAGTTCAAAGGAATAACTTAGTGCGCTTTATTTTATTCGAAAATACTTTAAAACGAAAAAAAAAAAAATACTTTATACACTTTGAAACAAAATTTCGATTAAACATATTTTTCAAATGTTTTTCATTATTTTGTATTACTTTAGTTCAAAGTAAGTTAAACGTATTATATTCAGCATTCTAATAATTTGTGTTTAGGAAATACATCATGAAACACTGATGTTTTTATCAGGTAAAATTTTTGAAGCACGGCTTACTTTCAAACAATTTTTTTTTTCAAATTTTCACTTATTTGCAGTTATTTAGATTTAAGAGACGAAGCGCTTTTTAGGTAACAAATATTTCTTTCTATAACTTGTAAAAGCTTTAACAATTTATTTTAAAATTTAAGAAAAAACTTCTAAAATGTTTTGGATTTAGTTAAGGCTTGTAAAACTTTAAAAATAGAAAGCTCATTAAAATAATCAATGGTCACGACTTTATAGCTTTTTTATTATTTAATCGTCGTTGAACAGCTGACCCAATTTTCGACTATGCAATGTTCAACTCCGCAGTCTTTAATTTTGAACCCAATCCAGAAGACAAGGGAACTCCTGTATCTCGTATTATGAGAAATTTGCATTCGTAGAAGACTATTTGATGAAAGCAACCCAAATTTGCGTTACCAGGAGAAGAAAACTACGAAAATCTTCCACGGTTAGCTTCACAGCAAGGGGGCTCTAACCCATGATCTGTCCAACATTGAGGATATCTTGCGTCAGTACCGTGGTCGGTGCAAGCTATAGCTTGAAATATGTTTTTTTATTTATATATAATTTAACCTTAGTTTGAAGTATTGTGATTTTATTCGCATCTAAGGACAGTATTAAAACAATTTTCGTGTTTTTTAAGCAGTTAAATAAGTAAATAAAGTTAAATTTTTCATTAAGTGCTTCAATATTTTACATTTTTTCATTCATTTATGTCATACATAAAACCAATACAGAACAATAAAACCAACTATTCAATAATATTTTAAGAAAATTAATTTGTTAGTCTCAGACTAAAATCAATAAGACTTTCCTTTTTAACAGTAAACACGTATCCTCCATTTAACAGAACATATAATTAATAAAAAATATTCGGTATTGGTAAAAAAGAAGACATAAAATAAAATGAACAATAAAGCATTGTTTACAACTAAACGATTTATTCAGGCGTGAAACGATTGCGTAATAAACTGTAGCACGATTCTTTCAGTTATTGATTAAGAGTGCTGTTGTGCTAGCAACAAACATTAAAGGTGATTAATGCGTTGCAAAAGATTACAAATGTGGAAATATTTCTATTTTATTCTTGTTATTAATCGGAAGATGCTTAAAAAAATCATTTCAAGTTTAGGTTTGTATTTTTAATTTAAGCGACGTCTGTATTAATTATAACAATAAGCATAAATTGTTTTTTAATGAAATATTTAAAACTAATAATAATTAAAATTCTAAGACAAAATTAATTTTAAAATTGTGTTGTTTTTATCACCAAGACATAATGTACTTTCACTGATAAAACTATTTTTACTCTAACTTTTAAAAATAATTTTTTCGCTGATTGCATAATTTATTTAAGCGAAATTTTGATCGAATTTTGGAATTAATGATGAAATTTTATCTCTAGATATTTTACTACGACAACAATGTATATCTCACACTTTAATATTTAAAAAATTGTTTTATACTTAAAAAATTATTAATAGTAAAATAATTAATTACCTCCAATTTTAGAGATTGCGTTGATTACAGAGTGTTTAAAACTTTGAGGCAGTGTTTTATAATCTCTCTCTCTTTTTTAAGGGGATAGAGCGTTTGTCTCCCAATGTGAAGTATACCAGGTTCGAATCCCAGTGGTTTCTGACTTATACGAACTCTGCTCCCGACTTCCACTGACCATAGTGCTTATGTAGTTCATGTAGTAGGCCCACAAGAAGGGAAATGTTGAGTTAATTTTTTACGGTAGCCAATCAAAACATAAATAGAGAATTTTTAATTTTAGTGAATATAAAGCGTTTTATCGATAAAAGATATTTTACCCTTTTCAGAATTCATATTTCGTTGCCAGTGGTTACTCAGATCATATTCACTACATAACATACGACATTTTTTAAATCTTATCCAGAAAAATTAGTAAGACTTTATTTTATTTTATAACCGTCTCTGAACAGCCGACCTAATTTTGAGTTTACGACTACCAATGTTCAACTCCGTAACCTTGAAATTTTGAACCCAATCAAAGGAGAGGACTTTTTGATGGAACTAACCCGCATTTGCGTTGCATGCAGACGTAAAAAACGAAAATCTCCCACGATTAGCTTGACGACAAGGGGACTCGAACTCCTGATTCGTCTACCACTGAGGATATTTTACGCCAGCACTGTGATCGGTGCGAGCCGAGTGTGGTATTCGTATCGACCAGCCACCGATGGGATTCTTATCTAGGTCACCAATGCCAAAATAAGTTTTTGTTTGTTTAGTTTAGTTATAAAAAAAACAAACAATCTATCCGTTTTTAACAAAGCATTGCATATACCTTACGTTTTTAAAATTTTTGTACAATTTCACCCAGGTGCTCAACGCTCGGAAGGTTAAGAAGGCGAAACTGCCCTTATTAATTTATTGGAACCATATTTTCGGTTGCAGCTTCCTCTCTTATTTTAATCGTCAAAAATTTATTTAAATCGTAAAAAAAAAAACATATGTTTACACACGGAAAAAATGTTTTTCGTCTGATTTTTTTTATTTAATTCTTAAATATAAAGTAATAACACTAAGAGTAAACACTATAATTAGAATATTTAGATCTAGTTAATAAAATTAAGGAGGTTAATTCGATAATTCAAATAAGTGTCTTCAAAATACAATATCATTATCTTTTTTTTTCTCGCAGTACATTCTTCGATTGTAAGTTTTAAGCAACAGGCATTAAGTTTCGAATGCGAAAAAATGATCACAACAATTTCTATATTCCTAATTGTTGAATTGGCCTCATTAGGATGAATAATGGAGTATTATAATTGAAGCAGACAACAGTGTTTGAATATTTATTAAACAGAGCTCTGTATCCGAAATTTACTTTAGGCAAATGCGCGTTTAAATTAAACCACACATCCTGAGGACAAAATAGAGTAAATTAGATCTTTGTACAATTCATGTCTCGTTATTTAGTTCGCAAAAGATTAATACACAATGCATTCTGGACTAAAATTACATTAACATACGAAGTTATAGAAACATATTTTCAGCGTTAAATTCACTTTTCCCAGCATATTTTCCCAGCATTCAGCATATTAAGGAATAGGAGAATTATTAATAATTTCAGGTAAATAGACAGTTCGTAGAGGAATAACTTGACTTAATGATGTTCAGCAACACATTCAACCTTTGTTTATTGTTTATGTACTTTGTTCGCAAACAACTGTGTGAAACTAGACTAAATTCAAAAATCACGCATCAGCAAAAATGGTTAACAACAACACTAACTTGTTTAACGTTTGACAGCGTGGAGGAAGAGGGTCTAAGACTGCTGGCATCCATTCAAAGAGGGCGTACGAAATGCACTAAAACTTTAAATCTGTATCTAAATCACTAATGTATCTTTATTAGGAATATAGCATTTTTTTATTAGGTAATTATTTGGCATCAGCAATATATTTAGATCATTACAATTAAAATATTATGATTTCAAATAAATTAATTAATAAAATTGTTAAAATTTTTTTATCACTGACGAAAATTTATATAAATATATTTGTTGAGGATGATAAATTTTTACAAAAGCATAGATTTCGCATTCTTTTACATAAAAATTATATTAAAATATGGATTTAAATGTTTACGAATATTTATTAACCCAATATTTCTTTTTGATTTAATAAAGTTTAATCCACCCTCTTTCAGAGATCATATTTTGCAATTCTATTTAAAGGAGGATCTAATCCCCTTATCCACTCATGCAACTGCTTCTAATATAAGTACAAAAAGCATCTTTAATAATCTATCAGTTATTATAAAATTTATGAAACATTATGTCGATTTATTAATTTCGTATTAGCTGAAAAATAGCGACTAAGTAAAGGTAGAAAATACTTCCCGAAGCTATGTTCGTGTTAATTAAAAGCTTTAACTACTTCATTATTTAAAATTTAAAAAAAAAAATACTTTTACTAAACTATTTATTTTGTTTTATTTTTTCCATAACTAACAGGCAGTATTATAAATTAATAATTGCATGCATCATGAGACTAGCTCAACATCATTACATTATTATAATATAAATTTTAGAAAAAAAATATTTCATAACAAAATCATGTCTGAAATGTGAGATTTTTGCAATTCATAATTAAAAACACCAAGGTCTAGATAAATACAAAATATATATGAAAGATATATAAAAATAACTCTAATATAATAAACGTATGTGTTAGATAATTTCCATGCTAATTCATAGTGTAGCCATTTTACAAACAAAATGCATCGTTGTTTAACTAAATTATAAATGACATTCCCCAAAAAATGAAAGTCATTTTTTACTTAGTGGCAACACCACAAAACTAAAATATTGCAGTGCAGACGATTTTCTCAAATTGTTTACTCTATGCTCATTAATATTTTAAACGAAGCAGACGGTTTTATTTGTCTTGTTTTGTGCAAGTTTAAGAAATAACTGTCATTATTTGCCCTACAGCAGTGTTTCCCAAAGTGTGGTACGCGTACCCCCTGGGGTACGGGAACAGTTTAGAGGGGGTACGCGTTCTTATGCGAAATATCTTGCAACAAACGAAAATTTCAAAAAATTTTATTTAAAAACAAAGCTAGCCATGAAAATTTACGATTACGTATTTTTCTATTGGCTATTTTTTGCAGAGTTAACAGTTAATAATTAGCGGTGTCAATAGCCAGTTGTGATTGTTAACTTTTGCGCAATTTTTTACAGTAAAAAATGCATTCATTTTTTTATGAGTGGTACACAGCGTTACGAAAAATTTAGAAAGGGTACACAAAACTCATAAGTTTGGGAAACACTGCCCTACAGAGATGGAAGTGAGTGATTCCGAGTTAAAAACGAAATGTGTTATGCGATTCATCAATATCTTAGAAAATTCTGCATTAGAATAATGCCACATTCCCCTTGCATCCCAGTTCTCGAACTAGACTACTTTGTGGCTGTTTTCAAAGTGGAAGAAAAAGCTTTATAGCAGAATATTTACGACATATTCTGACATTATTTCATCAGTGAAAGATCCTTTAAGACAGTTTCAAAAAATAATAACAAGTACTAGTTTGAAAAAGTGAGTTCAGCAATAAAATCGTTTGCAGATCAAAAAGATTTTTTTTTATGTAAATATATCTCTTGGTTTTTTCTATCGATTTTACTTAGCTTTATGAAACACCTTACTTAAATTTTAAACCCATCATTTTTTTCCAACCAAAATTGACTTAAACATTGTAAAACGTCGTAGTCTCCGGACTCAATAAAAGGATTGGCATGCAAACAAAAGAATGATTGTACTCCAAATCATACTCAAAGACAAGAATCTTGTAATTATTTGAACTGCCATATTTGCATTTAAACAACAGAAACACGGAGCTATTATTTAAGAAAGACAAAAATGTGTGTATGTCAGTTGAAATGCATTTATATTTGAACTGAAATCCTAAAAGTCTAACTGTATTTTTCTTAAAAAGAGACAGGGAATAAAACAGGAAAACAAAATACTTCAAATATTATTGCTTTAAATAAATAGGAAAAGCAAATTTGTATAAAATAGAAGTTGGAAGAAAGCAATCTCTGTCAAAGTACGAGGATATTGTTTGTAGAAAACGAATACAATTTAAGAAAAATATATGAATAAACTCCGATTAAATCGTAGTTAGGTGAAATCTAACCGAAATGATATTTATTCCAAAAAGAAAACCATAGGTTTTTAAATATCAGTAGGTATATTAAAGGTTAGTTAAATATTAGTAGTATAGGTTTTTAAAATACTCTTCCAATAACACATTCAAAAATATTAGGTTATAATTTGAGCAATTTCGCCTTTATTGTTGTCAATAACAATATTAAATTTATAAGTAAGCGTGTTTGAATGATAATTCGAAATACAGTATTACGACACTATTGGGCGTATCATAACAATTGGGTGATTATAATTTTATATGTATAATTTTAAAGTGCGAAAGAAATTGGTCAAATAGTTCACAAGAAATCAAATTTTTAAATGCGAATTTTTTAAATTTGTTAAAAAATGTTCTACCGATTACCAATTTTGCAATTTGTCAACTCAAATTTTGAATTCAAATTTTGTAATTTGTCCTTTAAAATTTTATTTTTTAAAAAAAATAAAAAATTGTATACCTTATAATTCGAAACGGCCATTATTAAATAAAATATTTAAAAAAAATAATAAATAATACTCAAAAATTATTTATTGCGCGGAATTAACTTTGGATAAACGAATTTCGTAATGGTGTAAAATTTATTTTTTTTTTTTTGGATTCACTTAAAAAGTTCAAGATATTGCGAAATTCTCAAAAAGTAAAACTAGCATTAAGGGGTTTGAACCTTCGATCGCTTTCCTGACCAAACGAATAGGTCCATATTTTGCTGGTTAAGCATTCGATACCGTCAAAAAAAGGTATGTTTATTCCAAGAAAGTACGTCTTCGTGCTTGATTTCGTAACTAAAAATATCATTCGTACTAATTAATTAGCATATTTGAGATAACTCCCATTAACCATTAAGACTGATTCATTAAGATAGTACGTTAGAATCTGATCATTAGATCAAAAATTATTCATAATAGTTTGCACTCAGAACAATTGTATATTTGTTAAATTATTTTTGATGAACAGTACATTCTAGAAAATAACTCAAACAGTGACTATTACGAATAGTTCAGTCAGCTTTTTGCGCAATTTACAGAACAGAAACTTACATAAGTGCTCCAATGTGTTTAAATTATATACTTTTTATTTTATGCTAAATTTCTATGTGAAACGCAAAATAATATCTTAAAAATAGAAATTCCATAACTGAAATTGATTGATAATTTTCAGGGACAATACTAACCAATATATTAAGTACCTAATAGCTTTATAAATTCTTCATATAAAAGCGACCACTCATTATTAAAAATGCACATTTACCTAAAACTAAATACATTAAAAACACATTACAAAATACATCAAAAATAGCGCAATATTAAGTTTAAAAAAGTTAAGTTTAAGTTAAAGCGTAATATTAAGTTTAAAAAAAGCACACAACATAAAATATTCCATCTTTTTCTTTCACATTTATACAGTACATCCTCATTTATACATACTACTTTGACTAGACTTAACGCTTAAGTAATCGCTTTCAATATATTGACATTAAAATTTTTAATATCTTAGTTTTTTTCAAAATATTGATTTTGGAATTGCGCAATAATAGTATAAAAGGCACTGAATTTAACTTTATATATATATATATATATATATATATATATATATTGATAT
>NC_092204.1:66737136-66763782 GCF_043381705.1 Parasteatoda tepidariorum | reverse complement strand
TATATATATATATTACCGTTAAAGTGTGAGATTATTTAGCAAATAAACGAATTAACTAAGCTGATCTGTTAGAAAAAAAGTTGTTTTATTTATCAAATTTTCTATGCAGACTACCTAGATAATTAGCTCATCACACCTTCTTGCATTTTCGTAAGTTTAAATTAACATAATGTTATTTTCTATTTTTCGTTATCTGAAAAAAAATCAAGTTTTGACAAGCAAATAATCAACACATTAGTTAATTGAATCAATCATAATGTTTTTCTTGTATTTCGTTATCTGAAAATAATTACCCAGGAAAATAGCAGAAAACTTTAAGGGATCACTCTAATCTGCAAATTAGTTAGGTAATGCGCATAGTAAGGGTTTTCGAGTTTTAGCTGTAACCTTTATGAATCTTCATACTGCAACAAAACAGTCGCTAGCTAATAGCTTCCATATTTAGATCGGTTTTCTTAAAATTGAGTTTAGACCAATTCGTTTTTGTTTTAAGCTAATTGTTCAAAATGCTTGGTATCAAAGAAACGAGTATTCGAAACATGTTGGTTAGTTAAAATGGCCATATTTTCATGTTTCTTTTATTATTATTTTGTTTTACTGAAATGAATCTAATGCGTTTTTTTCTTATTTTTTAATACGAAATTATTACGACACAAAACCTTTGTAATGCGCATTTGAGTGATCACCTTTGATGAGCTCAATTTTTCTCCAATTCCATCGTCAATCTTAGTTATTGCCACGAACTTTCACATGGTTTTTGAAAGTCCGTTATTTTTAATACGATAATATTACGGTGGGTGAATTTCGAATCGCGTAATTTTTTGACGCATGCTGATTCAGTCGTAACTTGAAGTAGCTCTTTTGTTTGTCATACCAATAAATTTCAATATTATTTTTTCAAATCCCGATGTTTTAGTATGCTATTATTCGACGCATACATCTCGAAACACGTTTTTCAATTCACGACGACATTCTCTCGAATTCGCATTGTTGTAAATACATGTGGTTTTTCGATTGCTATTCTTCAGCTATGCTACATTTTTCTGCTTAATTTTTAAAATTCCATTTTTTAAGAAGTTGTGTTGGTTAGAAAATATGGGGTCAGAAATTTGAAAAATTCGTGGCATAGGAAAAAAATATCACTATTTTTACGATGATTGTTGAAAACACAGGCAAGAGCAGGGAAAAAATATATTCGACCTCGATTCTCAGACTAATTTTTCTTTATTTAAATATTAAAACTGTAAAAAAAAATAACTAAATATATTTTTTTCTTCCAATGTCTACCTGGAGAATGAGATTTCGTCATACAGTCATCTAAAGAGCAGATTTGTTGGCCATTCTTTCAAGGTCATCATATTAGGTGGGACAACGTTGCTCCCACAGTAAGGACAGATAGTACAAAGAAAGAACATCCATTCCTTGCACGGGATTCGAACCCAGAACCTTTCTGATGCAAGGGCAGTTCCCTGACCCCTACACTGGTCGGTCGGCGTAGCTAAAAATATTGTCTGTTAAAGTTAATGGTCGCCAATAGCGAACAGATTTCATAAAACTTTCTTAGAGTAATGGCAATTTCTAAAATTAAGGTTGCCCGCAAGAAAAATTTTCTTAGTGTCTCGCGATATAGCACGTGATATCTCGCACGTGTTTTCGACCACAAACAAATAACGGTACTAGTTTTCTATATTCAAATCGCCGCGTGACTGGGGGAGATTAATCGAAAGATAAAATCCCAGAAGAATTTCTTGCACGTCGCGATTGGAATGTAGAAAGCTAGTAACCGCAAGTTTGGGGTCCAAAACACGTATGAGATATCGCATGATAGATCGCGTGGCACTAAGAAAAACTTTCTTGGCGGGCAGCGTAAGAAAATAAAACGTTTGCATTGTTGTCTAACATGCAGTGAAAGTTGGAAACTCAAAGCGCAAGAGAGATAGATAGCTAGGTACTTTATTTACGCAGCACTAGAGCTGCACAATGGGATATTGGCGACAGTCTGGGAAACATCCCTGAGGATGATCCGCAGACATGCCATCACAATTTTGCCATCACAATTCTCCTCTGCAGAGGAGATGGCTCCTTTGCTTTATTAGCCCGACGACCTGCGTGCGAAGTTGAGCACTTTACGGTAGAATAGTTTAATGTGGACCCTTGCGGACTCCGCCTAATGTGGACGCCCCTTGATCCCCACTCAGGCTGATCAAAATGGCCATCCATTTTGATCAGCCGTTTACTGACAGCAGGCCAATGATGCTCGACTTTTATGTTCTATTGGGAACCTCGTCTTTACGATCCGTCCACTGCGGGACCCATCGCAAGAGAGTAATGGAAGAATGCTCATATCCATCTCGGGGCCCCAGATGCACAGTGCCCGTCACATAAGAGAATGCCACAGGGGTGCCATGTAAATTTAAATTATTTACTACGTACTAAGAAGAATATATGTACTAAGAAGAATTCTGTTTGTTGGCGCTTGTGCAAACACTACCCACGTCCAAATATTCCTCTTCAGATTCTATTAAGATCTATTGGTGAACATAATTTGAATTTGAATAGTGACACGACCCACCCTATTTGTGTAGGGTTTACGTCAAGCAGAAATTGTACAATAAATTGAAATAAAAGTTACAGAAGCACCCAAAGGGGCAAACAGACTATTGGTGAACATAAATAATTTTTCACAGTAATAATGTTTTAAAATTAGGTTTAAAATTAAAAGTATATTGTTATAACAAAGTCGGTGAAGTTCGCAACCGTAATTTAATATTTTCGCTCACCAAACGGGTGGATATATTAAATACAATTCTTGCACTCTTGACATATTGTACTTGAAGCTGATTGTTAAGTTTTAAATCATTTAACGAATCTCATTATAGTATATTAATGAAATATCCACGAAAAAATAATAATTGTAAAGCAGTTGATGAGATTAAACACCAATTTAAATATCTTTGTCTTAAAATATAGCGTAGAACTAAGTTATAATTTTTTTTAAAGGACAATTGTTTTAGTTTTAAAATCTTAATTTAGAAAAAGATCAAAATCATAAGCGTAATAGCATGACTGGTAAATACCTTTAAATTAGGGATACCAAAATATTTATAGGAAAACAATAACTTTATGAGTTTTGTTAATTTTAGGCTGATGACAACCAAAACAATATGGAAGTCAATGTGGGAAACTGATCCTAACACGTGATTTTTCCAGCCAATAAAAATGCGCCGACAACAATGGAAAACTTTGTTAGACCATTATGTTTTTATGTTATATCGAGAAATAAGAAGAAGAATATTTTTTTTTTATTGCGTGGAAAACAATCTCTTCGAAAAGTCATCACACAAAAGAACAACAAAAAATTATATAGCATTAAAGTTTAAGGAAATTTCCAACCTTATTAAGAATCTTATTCATATCTTTAATATAATTTCATTAAAGTGCATTAAAAAACCAAACTCATTTTCCGATAAAAACGCACTTTGCCAATAGATTATCAGAATTATTTTTAAAAGCACACACACCTGAACTTATTGATAAGATAGCCTTCATTAGAAACTTTACTGGCGATGAAAAAAAAAAAGATTAAAATCAATATTATCTTATCAATAAATTACCGTAACAACGCTTAATTTATATACAGTCAACGCTATTGCATTTCCGCAAACGCTTATCAGGTAATCTAAATTTACATCATTTGGTCGAAATTTTTATCCAGTCATTTATAAATTACGTAATTATCCTCAATATTTCGAAGCCTATAATTTGCATACATGGTGAAATAAACGAAAATTAGAATGGTTTTTTCCATCATTAAATAACATGACTATCTAAAATTGAGGATAGTTTCACACTAACTATTAGTTTCAAACGAAGCGATTTAGTATATTCTATTAAATCACGGGGAGGATATATTTAATTAGAACTTGCATATGTTTGTAATTATCGTAAACGTTATATGTCATACATTTTTTGCATAAACAAACATCATGCATTTCATTTTTTTTTCACACAGAACTTAATATTCTATAAGGAATATCTATAAAATATTTAGGAAAAACTATGTTTATTTAGAGCTTTTGTGGTTTAATCATCTAGTTTCGTAGTTTAAATCAGGGCAAGAAATTAATCAAGGTGATTCGTTTGTCCAAAACCACTATTAACTAAGTGTGCCCCGCGAATCATCAATCGATGAAAAGAGTGTGGTATACAGTTTCGGTTTTTTATTTGTCAGTTTTATGTTTAGGCCAGCATTTTGGTCACAGAATAGCAAATTTCATCATGTGACATCATTACACATTCATCTTTACACTTATTTTGTAGTGTTATTTTCAACTTAAACTCACTTAGCTTTTTCTTAATCCATATATATAATAGCGACACGAACCAGTGAAAATGCTTACAAACTAGAAATATCTTAAAGTTACCGGTACTGCTCACACGTGACTAAATTTTAGTAATTTCTAAGGTTGATTTAAATTATCAGCTTTGCTACTTATTTAACCAGTTATCTTAATACAATTAAATTCCGAGAAGAAATCAAAGGTTATTTTAGATGCTTTTTTTTAAAAATTATTTTTATGTCTGAAAGCACATACCACCGACTAAAGTACTATTTCACTTTAACAATTTAGGTAATTTTAAACTATAAATTTAAATGCTTTAGGTTGTAACTCTTGGATATTTTTTATTATTTTTTCTCATACATATTCAAAAGAGTTTTAATAAACATATGAAAACTTTATTGCGAGATAATGATAAGCCACAAGAAGGAAAAATCTCGGAAACTAATAAATTGGTGCCAAACTTGTGAATAAAAGTTGTTAACTATTCGTTTCAGCTAGTTTCAATTGTTGTCGTCGTAAATTAAGGCAGAGGGGTGCGATTGTCCTTATCTTCCAGCTGCGCCATCTTTGGCCAAGAATTCGACTTCTGCCACACCCATACATCACAACCATTTATAGGGTGGACCCATTGTTACATCTATTCACTCGTACATAGATCGTAATTTTGGACTGAATCAGAGAACGATCAATCTCCAATTCAGTATCCCCAGTGGTATTGATTTGTTATCGGAACATGGGGGACTTGGTGACCAGACAAATTTAACGTGCACCAGTCACCAATTACTACACGGGATTCGAACTGCCATTCTCACAAGCATGAGCCCAGCACCCTGCTAACCAGACTATCCCGGTCAGCTAATTTCAATTTTAAAATTCATATCCGAACCATAATGAAGTTGAAGATTTTTTTTATCAACAGACTTATTTTGCCAAGAACTGCCCACTAAAGAAACAAATCAACTACTCTTCTATTTTGTCTTGGTGCATAAAAAGCCCGAAACGTGACTTATAACTGCTGCGCAATATACTTTACTCTTTTAAGTAAGTTAAGGAAATAATCGTATTTTCAGTAAGCGATTGTTAATAGTTTTTAGAAATAGTTTTTTTGCAATCAGTTCTCATCCAGAGATTTTTAATGCGTAATTTAGTAAAGCACATCATTTAGGTCCAAAGTTAGAATCGTGTAGGATCATTTAGAAACAATTTAGGATAACCACGTTTCAGAAAAGTTTAAGAACTGGTTATAAAAAGATCAAGGAAACAAAATGTTTTAACTAATTACGGTCGAAGAAAATAATTGTAAATTAAATATCCATTTAACACTTAAACAACGAGATTACTAAATTTACCGTGAAAGTAAAGAATATAAAATTTACAATAACTTTATAAAACATCTGCTACTATATTTTTTAATTTTTTCAGCACTCTGAAATACTACCAAATAGCTTTTAACTACATATTATCAAAAAGCAGCTCTTCAAGCTATTTGCAAGAAAATATAGGATAAATATGCCATATAATATTTTAATCACGAATATTCTTACTATATTCATAGATCTTTTTACAAATTTTGTTATTGCGAGTGGGATATTTAAAAACGAGTGATCATTTCCAAAAATCTTAGGATCCTACAAATTAGTAATATCCCTATTACTAATCAGATTATTAAGGTACCAATTTCAGACAACTTAGTGGCAGAACATAATTTTATTTTTATGTTTTCAAATGTCCCTATAACTGCGCTAATAAGAATTTTATATCATCAGAAAATCGTTAAATTAATTTTTTTTTGTTACAAAAATAATTTGTTCTCAAATAGAATATTTTTATTTGAGTCGATGATTAAAATTAGTGAAAATATTTTTTAGCAATAATACCATGATCAATGATAGTTTTTGCTGTTTAGTAAAAACTTTAAACCAATAAGTAAGCGAAACTATCTGTAAGTAACTTGAAATATCGAATTAAATAAAAACTCAATGCAATACTGCTAAACATAAAATAAGTGGTAAACATCAAATAAATAACATAAAATGTAAATAAGTCAATGATAACAAAAACTGACAAAAGACTCACCATTAAACTCAGTTGTCATTACATTTATCAGATAAGAATCATATCAAATAAAAAAAAATTGGAATTAAAAAATCGAACGTGGAAACCGGTGATGACGAAAACTGTGTTTTGATCGGTTTCCTTTTTCCATCCAAACGTCAACTGTCAAGTCGCTCGCTCTCATGCGTCACGTGACGACTGACTTCACAAACGCGAGCACAGCTTCTGATAAGAAAGTTGAATCGGGTCAATCTCTTTTCCTCTCTCTCAGCGCCATCAAGGAATTGTGTGGAAATTGGCGACCTATCGCTCCAAATAAGGTCGCCAATTGCAAAGGAGTAGTAAAGTTTAATAAGTTTGGAAAATGAAATCCATACATGCCACAAATAAAATATAAAACTTTGGTTTTATTTTTAAATACTTTTTAGTATAGTCATTTAAATGTCTCTAAGGAAAAGAAAGAAAAAAAAGATGAAAAAAGGCACAAATTGTGTTGCAGAAAAAAACGAAACAAACTTTTTTTTTATCATAATTTAAAAATTATCTTATTATCATTCTTAGATACACCGAATAAACTAAGGATCATATTCCTTATCTAGAAGATTTATACTAGATAAATAGAACTTAAAAATTTGACTGCAATTTATAAGCAATTTCACTTCTAAATTCCACTTAGAATTTCCACTTCTTTATGACAGGATTAACAATAAAAATAAATAAATAACAGAAAAAAGAAAATCACATGGACTAACTTTTCATTTAATGTACAGATATTCACGAACTAAGATTCAATCTTAATTGTTCAAATGATATGAATTTAAATACGCTAATTAGCTATTGCTGTGAAATAATACTCAAGAACGCCCCTTTTTTTCTCAATGGATTAGGATTTCAGATTCTAGATAGGCAAAAAAAAAATTCTTTAAATTTTAATGCCACAAAAGAATTATTTTAGAAAGCATACGAAAACATTTGAACAATACTTTTCTATTCGGAATTGATTTTCGTATACATCTTAGGAAAACAATTGCCAACTTGATTTTTCAAAAATTAATGTGCCGATTTTATGTAAATTTTGCACATTTATTCGTGAGAATATTGGCTGTAAATTGAACAAAAGATTGAAAAAACTTGAGATTTTGTATTTTTTCCAGAGTTGAATGAAAAAAAAAACAGTAAAATAATGAAAAGTGGAGCAAATAAAATACATAATAACATTTTGAACAATTTTATGTTTTTTAAAAACTTTTTTGATAATTTAGGCGTCCTTTATGAAAAAAAATGAAAAACATTTTGTTGAAGAAAGAAATGAAAAAAAAAAATTCGAGTCTTTATTTAAAAGTTATCTTCTTTAACTGAGTAAATTATATCTGATGTTTTTTATCAACAAGATTAAGACTAAATAATCAGGACACTAGAAAATGGAACATGAAAACAAATGTCAAAAATTTAGAAAGAAGCGTTTATAGATTTGACTGTTCAGTTTAATAAAAAATGTCTGATCTAGATTCCACTTTTTTATGATAGGATGAACATAAAGAAATAAATGGGAGAAGAAGAAATCACTCAGAATAACCTTTGAACTAGTGAACATATTTTCACCAACTAAAATTCGATATTAAGGGTAAATCTTAAATATACTAATTATATAGTATTGATAATTAAATATGCTAATTAGTTAGTGTAAACACCCAAGAACGTTTTCCTTTGAATAATCATATTTTTTTTCAAAAGATACGTATTTCTGATCCTTAGCAGGGGTTTTTTAAACAATCACGAGTTTTGAAGGCCAAAAAAGTAAATTTTTTTAAAGTCTAATGTCATAAAAGAACTATTTAAAAAAAATTTTAATCATCTAAAAACATTTAAACAATATTCGATAAAAAAATTTCCTATCAAAGTTCTGCCGTGTAGAACTAGTTTTCAAAGACATCATGAAAAAAAATATCTTTGCGGACGGGATTTTTCAAAAAGGAATGCACCGTTTGTATTGAAATTTTCCACACTTATTTGAGATAATATTGACTGTATATTAAACGAAAAAATTTAAATTTGTATTTTTGCCTGAGTTGCATAAAAAAAGAACGGTGTTAGGTAAAATTATTTGTACCAAGCATAGTAAAATAAGTTACGCTAAAAAGAAATCGTTCTTGTTATCAGCCAATTATACTCTTATAAAATTTTAATATGAAAAAATGCGCAAAATTTTGATTAGATCAGTATATTAGTTTTCAGAGATCGTGTCCACCTTCAAAAAATAGAGTTCTGAGAAAACTAATTTTCTTGTGACTGGTCAAGCCTGAAGTCAAGAATTTTTTATTCATTTCGTTATTAAAATTTCCTTCCAGTTGAATTAAAACTCTAGTAAAAATAGTCTTGATATGATGCACTGTTACAGAATTTTTTATAACTATATAAGCTGATCAAAACACGTGTAACTCCTAAAAAATCAGACTGAAAAATATTGTTTTAAATATTTTGAATTATTGTATAATTCGTATTAAATGTATACTTTAATACGGCATACTTTATAATTCAGAATTTTTAGAAAGATCGAATATTCAAACACCAACAGTCATGAAAAATAAGCGATAACTTCAATGGAGCCAAATCATCAAAACAATTTAGAATAACAGATTACGAGAACATCTAAATTGCGCCAATTCATGCTTTCTTTTTATTTAGCTTACGTTCGTAAATGTAGTTTACGACACGAGAACTATTCGACCGATTTCTATCATATTTTGCATTCATTATACATCGTTTTTTAATCAATCTTGCAACAATGCCCTTTATGTGTATAACAATGTTTATTAGAAGTAGCCTGACAAATAAAGACGCCAAAAAATATTCTTTAAAATTTTAGAAAACCAAATATTAAAAACATTTTACTTGATTTTAAAAAAGCAGACTCGACTAAATGATTATCTTTTAAATTCGTAATGCTACTTGAAAAATGTTAAAAAACAAACAAAAATTCCGGCCTAACTACAAAATTATTTTCGAAAATACATTCATAAGACATTGATTCAAGTAGCAAACATTCATTAATCAAGCTAAAAATAGAATCAGAAATTCAATGGGATCTAAGGAAATGCTCGGAGATTATCATATTTTGTTAAAGTATAAAAAATTTTATCAAGTCAAAAGAAATTAGCATATAATTTCTTCAGCCATAAATAAAAAATTATTTATCTTTTCCCTTTTATTAATAACTACACATTTTTTTAAATTTATCCTTCTCGTAAGTATTTTTCATCAGAATTAATGATACAATACTTAATGAAACCATTGGAAATTTAAGAAATCAAAAAATGATATTATATTTTCATTTAATGTTTTTTTATAACATGTCGTGAAGTACTTTATTTATAAATTCCATTTATTTATCCTTCTTTTTAACCTTTGATCAAATGATATTTGGCATAATTCGATTGTACACGTGGCAAAGATAACCTAAGCATTATTATGACTAGGGCAGTCTGTTTACACCATTTTTAGTGGTCTTACAAATTACGCTTTTTGTCGCGAATTTTAGTGACTTTTTGAAATCTAAAATAATATTTAAATTAAATATGCTTAGCTAGAATCTAACCTTTTTTTTTCTAAATAACTATCAAATAAAAATCATGTTACATTTATTGCGATTCTTTGAAAATTGCACTTTCTTCATGTAACTTGATTTAGATGAAAAATACTTAAGAGCTTTTGGAAAGAAATGGAAGAATGAGTTTAATATATCATATTGCTTTAATATGGGTATGCTACTCAAAATGAGTATGTAAGTATACTAACCCCCTATTTCTTCAATAAGAGTATATTTTATGATAGGAAGGGGGTGAAATAATAATCAACAGTTCCTTCAGGCAAACAACTCGTGACAAATAGAAAAAAAATTAAAAATATATATTTATTTTGCTCTGTTCTTCTGAGTAGAAGGGAAACACGCTGCATGAATCATTATCAAAATTTCGATACTACTAAAACTGGCCCTATTGAGTAGGCCATTCCTACTTCGAGATATCCCGTTTTGCCCGACAAGCATCCAAGCAAAACAACTTGATTTAAATAACACACAGCACTAAATATAGCTCTACTCTTTCATGTAATTTATTGAATTAAACATAGCTTTCAGAAAGTGAAAATTCTCACATTAGTATTTACATTGACAAAAGAAATAAATCTTGGGGTGCATTTGTTTGACACTCTGCTAGATTCTCTGTAGAAATGACACACCATGCAGAACGTATATTAGAATCGTCGTTGAACAACTGACCCAATGTTTTAGGTTTACGACCACTAATTTTGAACCCAATCCAGAAGACAAGAGAAATCCTGGATGCAGTATTGGGAGAAATTTGCCTTCGTGGGGGATCCTCTGATGGAATAAACCGGCATTTGCGTTACATGGAGATGAAATCCTCCCGTATTCGTATCGACATACCATCGCTAGTATTCGAATCCGGGTCACCTCATTGGAAGATGAACACTATTCCCTCTGCCATCACGTCTCATACAGAATATATAGCAATGATAAACAGGTAGAATCTTTATAAGTGGGATAACCAAAAAACTCCATTTAACCATTCCATTTCATTTGCCCACCTTTGCCCAATGTAAAAATAATTTTCTAAAAAAATCTAACCTTCTTTTTAAATTTCAGATCCGGATTTAGATTAACACTTTCAGAAGCGATATGACTAAGTGTTTCCATGGATTTTAGTGAATTTAATAATTATTAAATCTGTAACCCATTAAAATCCTAACCATTAAATCAGGAAATTTCTATTTTACTTAAAAAAACTAAATCTGATTCATATTCTTAGTGTTTTATATTTCAGTATATTTTAGATAATCCTTTTGAAGGTGTTATATTCAGTAGAACTGTTATAAAAAATTAAAGAGGAAAAATTATTTAGTATTATGATTTCATTCAAACATTATATGTTGTAACAAAATATCTTAGTAAATTATAAAAAAATTACAGTATTTCCTACTAATACATTGATGCTTGAGGAAAGAAATTAAAAATACTCACAGAAGAATCATATAATTTATTACTTAACAACTAAATGACACTTCGTTACCTAAAATTACAAAATATATTTTGTAACTCTCACTGTAAAAGGAAATACTTTTCGTTGGGAATAAGGAGACCTTATAATTCTGAAGTAAACTTTGACTCATTTGCTACAAGACGGCTTATTACTTTACGAATGCAAACAAACCAAATTTAATTAAGGAAATATTCCAAATACCCTGGTGAAATTTCGCAACTATAAAATTTTAACTGACAATCGATATAAAATGTAAAAGGATGGGGAGTCAATAACCTCGTTAGAAAAATATCTGATTGCAACAGTAGAATTAAGTATTAATTACATTACTTCACATATGTTGCCATTAGATTTGTTTAAAAAAATTTAAACTACTAAAAGCTCTTTTAATTAATTAATTTGATGAAATTTTATTAAATATTTAGTGGAAAATTATTTCCTTTTTTTCTTCTACTAAATTTAATTTCTCAGTTAAAAGTAAGTAATTTTGCGCGAACACTTACAAGTTAGCTTTTGATCTAAGATATTTTCTTAAAATATCATAGTAAATTTTAAAAAATTCAGACTCTTTACTAATCACAACCGTCATTTTGTAATGTGTTTGACCAACTGGAAAAGTCTGCAGTACGTTTCACTCAGCCTAATAATTTTTACGCCGACTGCAATAAGCCCACTTACTTTTAGGCTGATTAGAGAACGTGTAAACCACTTCTAAATTAGCCTAATTAGTTGTAAGCCATTTGCAATGATCCCGCGATATTAAAAGCTTACTGCGATGAGCAAATCGAAGTAATAGTTCAATAAAAAGACTTCAAAAGAAAGGAATATGTTAACATTATGCATAGCTCGAGCTTTCTATTCAAATCATCGGGCGTGGTCAAATTTTATTTCAATGAGCCTAAATAAATTCAGTGAATTTTATACTCCTTTTCTAATCACCCTAAGGACATACTGCATGATTGAAATAAGGATGAAAAGAACGGGTAGATTTGAAATTCCAAATTAGCAAGGTTCATGGTGAAGACTTTTCTAATTAGCATGGTGCATTGCAAAATGCCGTCGACAAACAGTCCGGTTTTTTCAATTAAACTATGGGGAATCCCCTTGCCATCAGGCTAACCATGGATGGCTTTCCTCTCCGAGAGCAGGTTTGTTTTAAATGCGCTTTAGTTTCATTAAAAAGTTCTCTACGCGAAGGAAGATTTCCTCTAATACCTGATCCAGTAGTTAGCTTGTCTTCTGGATTGGGCTCAAAATTTCAAGGGCTACATTGCTAGCCGTAACTATGAGAACATTGCTAGTCGTAACGTCGAACGGAGACTATGAGAGCCGTGATGACTTAGGAGGTAGAGCGATCTCCTCCTAATGAGATGACCCAAGTTTAAATGTTAGCGGTGGCTGGTTGATACTAATTCTGATCCCGGTTCGTACCGTTCATTGTGCTGACGAAAAATATTCTCAGTGATAGACGGATCATGAGTTAGAATCCTCTTTCCGTCTGGTTAATCGAGGAAGGTTTTCTTCTCCATGTAACTATATTTACACGCATATAGGGTGAACTAACCAGTGAAGGAACACTTAAGCTTCGCTTGCCTTTTAAAAAATCATATTAATTTCAAAATTCGTAATTTTAGTTAAATGACAGTGTCAACATATTTGTTACTAATTGCAAATTATGTAAAAAAATTGTAGAGAACTTACATAATATTGTTTTAAAGTTTTGGAGGTTCAAATAACAAGTAGTAAGAAGACCAAGTGAAGGAACAGCTCTTACCAGTGAATGAACACCCAGTAAAGGAACACTTAATTTTGGTTATTTTTTAATGCTCTTTATGAATTTATAAGCCATACAAATATTTAAAAACAAGCCTATTCTTGAAATTATAACATATAAATACTTGGAAAATGTTAACTTTTTTTTGTAATCATGAATTGAAAATTAAAGTGTCAACATATTAACACATACTGCTCATTCACTGGGAAATCTATGCCCAGTAAAGGAACATGTCTGTTCCCTCACTGGTTAGAAGTTGTTTTTCTTATTTTCAACATACTCTTGATGCGGAACATCACTAAAGGTACAAGAAAATTAAAATTTTTCTTTTATTTTCATTAACTTCGAAAAAAACAACCCAGTAAAGGAACACTTGTACCTTCACTGGTTTTTCATCGTTTGGGGATCCAGTGAATAAACACCCCCTCATCTCAGTACTTTATTATGTTATGATGCTTAAAAAAATAAAACGTAACTTCAATAACTATATTTTGAATTCTCTTTTTCACAGTGAGAAAAATAAAACTATTACATGCAATTAATTCCACTTCAAACATATAAATGCAAACACTCACCTTATAATTTTTTCAAGGAAACAAGGTGTTGCAGAGATAATAACACATTCAAAACATTTTACAGAGAAATCTATTTGACCAGGTAATCCAAAACATTGCTAGGTGACTTCCTTTTGTTTGGCAGTAAGCTATTGTTACCAATCAATCTAAGAAAAACTTTCAAATTTTTATTTTTAATCAATATACTCGTATATATGAAATGTTCCTTCACTGGATAGTGTTCCTTCACTGGTTGGTTTACCCTACCTTAACATAAAACAATTTAAATACACGTAAAAATATTACTAAATAGATATAAAATTAGATACTTTTAATACAAAGAGATTTCACTTGACTACTACACTGTCATTAATTTCGTCATATATACGAAAGTACACATACATTTGCCTGCATGTTTTTGACTGTATTATTTTTAATTATTAAATTTAATATTATTTTGAATACTTCATACAGATCACAGAGATACTGAGACAAAAAGAAAAAAATTTTTACGTAATAACTCTAAATTATATAATATTTTAAACTACTTACATCTTCTAGCACGTGGATTTGGCGTCATTTTTCGAAAATCACTTCTGTTTGTGTGGAATTCTACCCAAATAACTTACATGTTCTGCGATTGAAATTCCTCAAAAAAGCTTAGGAGTCGACAAATGTTTCAGTGAGCGCAGAACTATAATTTTTCTTACAGTGTGTTTTCCAAAACTAAGAAGCGGAAGTCCACATATGCATTTGAAGAGAATAAAGTAATTTTTGTAGTAAGTTTCTGCGAATTTGTGGAAAAAATAAGTCTTATTTGGTGGACTTAATCATACATTTGAACTAAAGAAAAAAGGGATAGGAATAACGCTTACAACTTTTCAAGTTACAATTCGAGTTTTGTTCAACTTGCTAATTAATACGAAGAAGTAATTTTTATTAAAAAAAAACCGTTATTATATTTTCAATGTGAAAGGAAAAATGATTTTTCTTAAAAATCAAAACTCATAAGCTCATTTACATTTATTTGTTAAATAAAATAATCAAATAAAACTTTTTATTTATTTTTTATACTATAGATATCAAGAATATTAAACTTGTTCGGTTGGTGATTTTGTGCCATTTTGTGAGTTATGTGCCTGTGAATGAAAAGTATAAAAACGAAACTAACAAGGATTGTGTTTCTTTTGAACTCACAATATCTGTGAAAAATAAATTAAAAAACCAAACCTGATGATAAAACACCACAAACTAATTATGCGTGATACTTTCATATTCAGAATTGTTGCAAACTGTACTTTAGGAGGACACTGGTAGATATAGATGAGCATGAAAACACATCAGCTTTTGCGAAGATCAAAGGAAGGTATCATATTGGACTAAGGTGAATCCTCTAATGTTGTATGGTAAATGAAAAAAAGTAAAAAAAGACCCCACTACAACTTAAAATTCTAAAAACTTTTTCAATCTTGATTTTACTATTTAAGTATAAATAATAACAATGCAATTAGTAATATTATTAAAACTAATAATACTAATATAAATAATATTATAATAGTTATCAAATTCAATAATAGAATTTTTTTATTTTGTATTTGTATGTCTTGAGCAGATGAACAAAAATGGTGAGCATTGCAAGCGCCACATTTTATTCACTAATTCCATATTGCCCATCAAAAGTGGTAAGTAACCTCGTTATACGATATTTTCTCAATCAGGTGTTAAACTCTCACAAATACATACAAATACAAGCACTTTTTAACAATATGCTAGCATTTCTTTAAAAAAAATACGAAAACATTTACCTTGAAAGAAAAGTAAATGAATCATTTTTGAAATCGTTATACAGTAAATCAAATACATTTGAAAAAAGGCACATTCATTTTTATATAATTATTTTTTTAATTACTTCAAATTTATTTTTAAAACACTTTCGCATGTTTTTATCTAATATATTTAAATATAACTTATTCGTCTCTGTAGCTATTTCAGTATTAGTTTAAAATATTTAGAATGAATTAAAAATAAGTATTTGCGTTTTTTTTTTCAATTCATAATTCCACCTAAAAAATAAGCTCCATTTCATATCAAAATTCGCAAGCATCATATCCTTTAATTTACCACGTTATTTTTAACATACTGAAAGTTCCCTGAAAACAAAAAGGAATTTATGGTTTAGTAAGTGAATTCTAAATAACTAATATTTTCATTTCATTATTTATTTACTGCTATATTCACAACATTTAAAAAAAAAATTCAGAATTTAAAATTAAAAATTAAAACTTAACACCGACACCATTTATACATCATTTCTCAAGGCTAAAGGCATTATCACATTCTTTGAATAAAATATTTCCTAGTTTTAATATAAAGGCTTAATTCGTCTTTCATCTTCATCAAAAGGGCAAAAGAAGGAACATTCATAATCCAATCTATGTCGGAAAAGACATATTAAACGAAATTCATAACGATCGCATATCTATTATCACTAATGTTGACGTTGCCATTATTATGAAACTTATTAACTCTAGTCTCGCGTGTTGCCAGTAATATATTGTAATAAGAAAAACTGAAGGAAAATGATACTATTAAACTTTTTTTTTCGTTGTCAATATTCTCTCTAGAATGAAGGTAATAAAGTAAGATTGAAAATTTACTTTCTTTTTCTTTTACATTCTTCTGTTGACATTTGACGAGTTTCAGTGAACGCGGTAGACGTTTTATGTCATTTATAAATCATACAGTTTGACATTAATCGTAGTCGTGACGGCTTTAACTTAAACACCGTTATTGAATGCTGTTTCAATCCTTTTTATTATTGATAACTTTATTTTACGTTTTGAATTACTCTTCTGCGATATTTGTTTAGGAACTGTGTAATTTAAGTAACCAGGATATTTTAATACTTTTATACTTTTTAATACTTTAACAATAATAATTACGATTGAAATTAAAGAAAATTTGTTACAAAATTTTTTTTGGACATTTGTTTTAAAATACTTAGAACGAGAATCTTTAACTTCACATAGATCAATATCAAATATCTTATACAAAACATTAAGCATTGATTGATTCAAAAAATAAATAATTAACTAACTTTAACTCAAATCGACACAATTGCTTTTCATTATCTCATTAGCTGGCCATTTCAACTATTTTCTATCTGCATATCTAAAGGTTATCTTCCTCATGAGCAGATAATTTTTCAAAACGTTTAAACAAACAACAAATGAGAAAAAAATAGTAATTAAGTAAAATAAATTTATAACTAATAATAAAACGAAAGAAAACGTCAATAAAATTACTCTCATAAATTAAATTACATTCTAACTTTGAATTTTTACAGTTTTGGAAATTTTTTTCAGTATGTACCTACAAGAATGGAAATATATTATGAATTGTGTTGGAATGATGAGACTATTTCATCTAAGTATTTCATAACGAATAAAGTAGATATATAATGAAACTACTTCTTGTACTGATCCCATTATTAGTTTTTTTATAAAAAAAAATTATTCTGTTAATTCAATAATTGCAACAGATGTAAAAGCAATAAAAAAACTTAATTACAGAGTTCAAACCAAACTCTCAATCTCTAAAACTTGCTATTTGAAACGTAAACAATTCAAGTTTGCATAACAACATTCCTATGATTACATTGTTAGATTTTAACAAAATTTTGTTGGGAGAGTTTGAAATTTATTTAAAACTTTACTTTTCCTCATCTCATATCTAATTTTTTGACGCCCAAGGCAAGTACGAAACAGCATACAATTAAATTTAAAAGACACGTGAAACTAAAACGATTTGTGGCAGTTTGTGTCTTCGATTTTCCTCTTTCATAGCATAAATACTAACGTTTCCAAAAAGACTTTGTTCAAATCAAAAGTATAATTATTTTACACGTCTTCAATATTGTGTAGAATTATTATCTCTGTAATTATTTATAATTGTAATGTTTTATACTTTTATTATTTTTAAATTTCGTAATTAAAACATTTCGAACTATGATTAGTTATAATGATGAATTTAAATGTTGCTGTTGTTGTAGTTCATTTACGTCGCACTAGAGCTGCGCAAAGGGCTATTGGCGACGGTCTGGGAAACATCCCTGAGAATGATCCGAAGACATGCCATCATAATTTTGATCCTCTGTAGAAGGGATGGCACCCCCGCTTCGGTAGCCCAATGACCTTCTCGTCGAGCACTTTACGGTAGAACAGTTTAACGAGGACCAATACCCCGCACCCTCGTTCCCTATGCAGACTGATCCAAGTAGTCACCCACCCTCACACTGACAGCAGCCGGTGATGCTTGACTTCGGTGAACTGCTGGGAACCGTGTCTTAACAATCAGTCCACTGCGGGATGAATTTAAATGAATGATCATATTTTTTACAGATTAAACCATATTTAACTTACAATTCGAACAAACCCCCCTCTCCCCCATCGGGACAAATTAACAAAACTATTTCGAAATTTAAACAGAGTGAGGCGAGTTACTCATTTAAGATCATCAGAGTAAATAACAGGTTTTAACTGAATTACAAGACGCAGAAAAAAACTAAAGAAATAAAGAAATCAGCGAAATTTTCTGAAGCAGCTTTTTCTTAGTTAATAGTGTCGAGTCCAGCCACTTTCAACTTAGTCAGCAGTTTTTGCTGTTCGCCACGTCGTATGAAGGAAATCTTGAATTCCTACTTTCAAGTAGGCAGTGAATATGGCTTCAGACGAGTTTATGGGCTTTTGAGCAGGTTTATAATATTGTATTCTATATTTATTATTTTCATTCTGACTTTCATCAGCTCCTTTAATACGCACGTTAGTTAAAAGTTGAATACTTTGCATGCAGGTTGTTGGTTGTTGCATAAATTTAGCGCTTAACATGTATTTTTTTTATTATTACCAAAAAGGAAAACAAAAAAAATATTCCCTTTGGTGGTCACAAATCAGTGTTTAACCAATATAAAAGCAAACAACGGAATATGACCAATTTCAGAAGAAGACACAATAAGCATCAAAATAGAATTAATTGGATGTTGAAACTTAAAGGCTTTTCTAATCTTCTTTTCTAAACTCCAGGTTCTTTCCGTAATCACTCCTGTCTTGTTAATTAATACTCTCGCAGATTTTTACCTTGATTTTGAAAGTATTTTAGTTTTTTCTTCTGCTAAATATTCTTTGCAATCCCCAACGTGTATAATCTGTTTTAATTTTTGATAAGTATTCTAAAAAAATACATATTAAGGATTGAATTTACGCAACACTATCAACTATAGTTATAAATTTAATTAAAACACAAAATTAATTCATTAATTTGCATATGTACAGATTCACAAGTGGCCGTCTGAAATTGCTTGCAATTTTTTTCGCTGTGCTTTAAAAAAATCAATACATAGTTTTTTTTTTTGAAGGATAAGAATTAGATTACTATTTTAAAGCACTTTAAGTAAAACATAGAAGAAGTTAAAAACTCGCAATTGCTTTTTTTACATGAATATAGAACGAAGCTACATTAACGAAAAAAAATAAATCTCTTTTGTATGAGAAAAGTAGGTAATCAGTTAAGTAAATATTTTGAAGAAAACAAAAATATCTTTCGTAAAAATTGGAAGTAAATGTATTTAAACAAAACTATTAAGAGGAACAGCAGGAGCTAACTCAATTATGAGAGAATTTTCCCTTTTCCGTATGGTGCACAACATGTTCCCTTAAACGAAAATATAAAATTAAAAAATTAAACACATGATTCGTCTGCTTTTAGATATTAATTCTTTAACAATTAAAATAAATGTTTGTATTTTTTGACGGGCATTTACGGATTGTTTTGTAGATTTCATTTTAATGTTTGCTAATTTTCTTTGTTTTGAGCTGGAAGTGTTGCTTATAAATATGTAAGTTAATAAATCATTACGTCCATCAGATATGACAAAAGTTTTACTAAGATCTAAATTGAAATTTTTGAAACAGTGAAAGTTATTTGATAACCGCATTTATTTTCTCTTTTTATTAAAAATTAATGGTATAATTGTTTTTACTAAATTAATAAAGAATCGATTTATGAGTTTCATACCTTGTGACTTTGTATGACAAACGAATCATTGTGATACAGTTGAACCCCGATTATCCGCGGACAACAAAGATCGCGAATTATCAGAAAAATGTCAAAGAGGGGAATCTGAAGCTGAGGAAATACGAAAAATAATTTTAAAATGTATTCATACATGCGTATATATTTCAAACATACAACAGATGTCTACGTCTAAAGCATTGAAACAAAGAAACCATTAATGCACACATATATCATAAAAGTGTTTATACATAAAATTTTATGCATAAAAATGTTCAATTACACTTTTTTTACAAATAAAAAACCTTATTCATCTCGTACAATATAATTTTCGATCTCTTCTCTTAACTCACTGATAATCGGGACTCTATTATAATAAATAAATTTCTCTTACTACAAGAGTTATTCTGCTTTGTAATGATGATGCTTAATATCAATCATTTTTTAAATAATATAAGATAAGCATTCAAATAATTCTGAACATTATTTTGAAAACCCTTCGAAAGCTCAAATTCATACTTCGTAAAATGCACGTAGTTTTCTAAAATAAAAATGTAAGGAGCCGCATCTAAAGTGAAGCGTAGGTTTAAGTATCAAAATATTAAACTGAAAATTAAAAGAGTTAATAAATGTTAATTATGTAGTTAGTCTTTTCATATAACCATAACATGAACTATTTAATTTTATTCATTTCCACAGCGTTAACAAAAATTTTAATAGTTCATTTTTATTGCCATTCCCAGTCACAAAAAATAACAATTTAGCTTATCTTCAAAACATTAATTTGCATTTCAATTTATTTTACAGACGGAAAGCATGAAAATATTTAAATTCGTTAAATTCTTCATGAACTAATGTAAAGAAACGTAGAAAGTCTGCTAAATCTATTCATTTGAAGAAAAAAACATGAATATATCTCTTGTATATTTTAAAAGAATTTTATCACTCTTTTAATATTTAATGATAAAAAAAATAAATTATCTGAATAAATTGTTCTTCAAAGCTATGTAATAAACAAAAAGAAATACAAACTATCATGACTAAATAGCAAAAAGGAACTGTTCTCAAATACCTTCTCGCAATTTCAAAGTATAATTTAATTATTAATGCCAAAGAGAATGATCGCGATTTTTAAAAATGAGATCAAGCATTTCAAAATCTCAAAAAAAATCACATTTTGATACAAAAAAAGATAATTTTGAATATATTTCTTCTGAAAATTACTATTTTTCTTTATTTACATTTTTTGCCTTAATTAAACGTTTCTTCTTTACATAATTAGGCCTAGAGTTTTTATAATTTCAGTGTCCATACAATAAAACAAACTTTCTAAAGCCTATATTATCTTATCGGTAGATAATTTGATGTTTTGCTCTTCAGAAAAGTGCGTTGGCACAACGAATTTCGCTTATCTAATTGCAATTTACATCACCTGCCGATGAGCAAACAGATCGCATACCTCTCCGGTGGATTCAGGTGCAAATTAATATGAAATTCCAATAACTCGGATATTATTGAACAGGTGATTTATATTTTAAATTAAATGTGAAGTCGTAATCGTTGTGTACAAACTAAAACTGATTATGGGTTATAATAAATTTTATAACAATAATATAAAATCAGTGTGTTTTAGATTTATAAAGAAACAGGCAATTCAATTTTATAGTTAAGGAAGTACGAATATAAAAAGCGTTTAGTCACATGTCTGAAATCTGTAACGCTTTTAGTTTACATGTATTCACTGAGTTTGATTTGAAAGAAAAAATTTTTAGCCTTAAGTTTTTTTTTATGTTTTAAATTATACGATTAAATTTCTTTTAATATTAAAAATTGAGTTTTTTTTAAAACTTTTTAAGTGATCGGATTAGGTTATGATGATGATCAATGCCTGTACAAAAGAAATTACCTTTATCTATACAAAATTGCCTATTACCTATACAAAAACAAATTACTCAATTTTTACTGTTAGTGAATAAAAATTTTTGGTTTCGCAACTTTTTAATTGTTCACAGGCGAATATTTGTCTACAATTATTTAAATTTCTTTCGAAGATAATTTTAAGAGTGTTAACAACGTTCTAAAACACTAACAAAACCCCTATAGAAGTTTTGATGTATAGTTTCCACCATTTTTAAGTGTTGAGGTATATAAATTAAACTAATTTTTAAATACAGAAAAGTAGTTATCAGGTAAAGAATTGTATAAAATTGATAAATTAACACTTGATAGAAAGAACTAGTAAGATTATATTGATAAGATTGTGTTTGTTTTTGAAATGAAATGTTTTGGTAATGAAGCCATACATTTATTCTAATGCGCATGAAAATATCTGTCATCAACAGATAAACAAAAAAAATTTATTAAAAAATTATGAAAAATTTGACTACTCAAAATAAAATATTTTAATTTATCTCAATAACAAAAATAGAAGCAACTATAGACCAGAACTTTTAGCAGATTTATTTTTTAATTACATGGCAGTAGTTAAAATTTTATTTTAAATACTACCTTAATTGCTTGAATTGTCACTGTTTCCAGTGCTTTAATTTTCTCAACACTTTTTGCAGCAAAATAACTTGGGCATTCAATAGGCCAATACTCATTAATCTTGGTTCAGTAAAGGTAAAAAGAGTCGATATTTTCCAATATTGGCCACTTATAAAAATAGGAGATTAACCTAATATTTTATATCCGCTGTTCAGTTAATATTGATCCGACATAGAATTGTCCCTTTTACCCGAAATTTTACAGCCACTTTTCAATTGCCCAATATTAAAGGCCATTCTAGTACCAATATTAAAAACATCTAGGCATCCCAATATTGGTCCATCAATGAATGTTGAAATAGGATCTATATTTATCCAATTTTGAGCCTAATTGGGGCGAAGGTAGAATTTTTGCTGGGGATAATTCGGATTGGATAAAATTGCTTTTAAAATATAAATTGTAAGTTAAAAATATGACACGTACATAATATTTTTTTCTTTTACGTGCGTACGATAAAATAAGCTTTGGTAAACATTCAAAAGGGATTTTCTTCAATAAAAAAGTATTTATGCTTGTAAAAAGAACTTTTTTTTAATTTTGCTTCTTTACAAAAAAATTACTAAAACGTATTTTACTAGTAGGGTTGCCATTTGACTTAGGGAGTTAATTACATTTTAATTTATTTCATTTTTCATAATGCTTTTTTAAGTACCTGTTATGGTAACTTTATAGGTTGAAAATTAATTTATTTTGCAATGCTATGCTTTTAAATAGGTCAGCTATAATTCTTTTTTTGTCTTGATAACATTCCTTGTACTAATGAAGCTGGAATTTCGCTAAAATTTCAGGTTATCTTATTCTGTAATTCTTTCAGTTGGTTCTTCAATTTCTTTGACGATTTACATAAAAGTATTCTTACCTCAACAAATAAAATGCCCTCTTTTTTTTCCTCTTCTTTTTCTTTCTTCCTAACTAACATGAACTTTCTGTTCATTTTCTGAATTCTCAGATTCCTCATCTATTACCTTCTTTTCTTCAGAACAAAATTCCTTCTCATCCTGTTAACTGTATATAGGACAGGAAAATTCCTTTCTGCTGAATGAGCATGTCTTTGTCTTCACCGAAAAATAAAAATAAAATGAGGACAGATTAAAACCTTTAGGTGTGTTTAAGCACAACACATAAATTTCCCCATGTTTTATGTATGGTTTCATACTAAATATTTCAGATGGTTAACTTTTAAGCATTGTACTTAGTTAATCAATAAGTTATATCTAGTGGTATGAAAAACGGGGGAAAATGCAAAATATCTTAAATTATAAGCATTAACTTGCAAACATTGTACTTTGTTAATCGGTGAGTAATTGTATCGGTAATTAATCGATAAGTTATATCCAGTGCACAGTGGGCCAGCTTTCAAGGCTTCGTGGCCAAAATTAGTATTTCGATAAAATTTGTTTCAAAATTTGGGGGGTTTTATTTAGGGGTTTTTATGTGCAGATAAATTGAATTCATAGTTGAAATTTTGAAATACACTAAAAATACCAAAAAACAAAAACAAAATGTCGTCTGAAATATGGTGAGCAAAAATAAAAAAAAATATTATAATATGCTTAAATAATTAAATATAGCAATGAAAATACAATAATTTTCGTAATTTTATATTAAAAATGAAAAACAAATTATGTTTCCGAAGTAATTACAAAATAATGCGAATTAATTACAAAATAATGCGAAAACATGAAAAAAAGCATAATTTTTGTTGTTCGGCATATTTAGTCCATCTTTGCAATACGGCAAAATGGGGCAGGGTTTTTCGAAAGAAGAAACATCAATAACAAAAAAAAGTTTAGCTAATTACCTCGTGGAACCTTTTGGAACTAAGTTTCGAAAGTCATTCAAACATTGTAAAATGTCAAATGATAAGATATTAACTATACGTTTGTCAAGAGTATTAACTAATCCAACAAATTGAATAAATTTTACTATAATTTCAGACTAATTAGTCTAATAAAAATGCAACAGTAAAGTGAAATTCCTGTATATATTTCTGAAATATAAATTCAAAAGTTACATTAAAAAAAATTTCACATATTTTGCACTACATTGTACTCTCGTCGGTCCAAAAAGTAAATTTTAACGTTTGGAATGATTATGAATATTTAATTCGAGCGATATTAAAACTGCCAAAACATATTTTAGTTGAAAATGTAATTTTGACTTTTGGTCAAAGATCATGGTCTTCTGACCCACAGTGCAGTGGTATGAAAGAAATGGAAAAATGGAAAACCTTATAAATTATAAGCAATATAGTTTGTACAGGATGAAATGTTAACATCTTTTAGTTTTCAAGGAAACTCTTCCGGATTTACAGGGAATATTTTCCAAAATATCCGCTGTTAAGAGAAAATTTCATCAAATTTCCGTAAAATTAAACATTTATAAGACGTTTACTTGTTAACCTTGCTTTTCTTAAGCAATATTATTTTCCTTTAACTCTTTATGCTTTAAAAATGGTCGTGCTTTTCTAAAAAAAAATTATTATTTTTATTTCATTAACTTTATTTTTTATGCATTATTGAATTTTCCTTTTATTGTTAAACAGTTTAATTCTATTTTTTTCTTAGACCTATCATGTTATTCTAAACAATAATTTTTGTATAGTGGCAGATAAAGCATTTTAGACTTTAAAATATGTAACGAAAAATATAGTTTTAGTTTTTCATCTAATCTCACTCTTGACAATCAATGTTCTTAATGTTGTTTTTTTGTCCGCATGACTGTTACTTAATCTATGTTTCTAATGAATTTGTTTTAAGTATTTATTAGAAATTTGTGCTCCCTCTTTCTTTTTTCCAAAAATGTTTTAATTAAAACATGTTTTCTAAAATTATAGTTTCTGTTCCATTTATAAATTATTACCTATTTTTTGTTATTATTTATTTTGTTACCTATTACAGTTAATTTTTATCATTGTACTTATGAAAAATTAATTTATTTCATATTTAGGTAAGCATAATTTGCAGACTAATAACATATGTTCCAATTACTATGAAATTTCCATAGTTTAAGAAAATATTTCTCCTATCGATATCAAAAGATACGCTATTAATATTTTTATGAATTTATAAATTAGAGTTAAAAAAAAGAATCAACCATGTAAATAATATAAACATTTACATTGAATATCAGGTAGATAAATGCCCATGTCATCAGGTTCAAATGAAGTTTTATGAAATATATAAATTTTCAAGAGTTTTTGCTTTATTTCACTTCTACTAGAAGAAAAATAATTGATAGAAACACTAAAAATGTTGGAGAGTATGCAAAAAGATTTCCAATAATTTACAATGTTGCTTTTATAAATTGAAACAACATAATTTGATTGTAATAGGAAATTTATTCCATTTTAAAATATTATTTACAATGTACCATGGAACGGGTGACAAACTGTTTCTTTTAATTTAATTAGAATTACTTAGCTTAGTTTGACCCTTAATAAACTGTTTAAAACTTTTGCGCTTTAATTTTCACAAGGTTAAACTGAAAATCGCTTTCTTTATGTATACAAAATATTTGCAGATCATGTATGAAGATTAAAGGTAAAAGGCGGCATATCTTAAAAAAAGCTGATTCGGAGGAAAAATTATTTTACTCGAGAAAAGGAACATTTTCCACAGAGAGGCAAATTTTTACTGAGTAATAACTCTCGGGGAGAACAGATTTATTATGTTATTGATTTAGCAAATGTAGCAATCCTCAAAATGCATTAGATGACGATCCAATCTCGTGGAGTAGAAAATGAACACAAGCCCTTCTTCCATCTTGATCTTCTTGTACAAATTATTATATATATATATATATGATCTAAATTGAAATTTTTGAAACAGTGAAAGTTATTTGATAACCGCATTTATTTTCTCTTTTTATTAAAAATTAATGGTATAATTGTTTTTACTAAATTAATAAAGAATCGATTTATGAGTTTCATACCTTGTGACTTTGTATGACAAACGAATCATTGTGATACAGTTGAACCCCGATTATCCGCGGACAACAAAGATCGCGAATTATCAGAAAAATGTCAAAGAGGGGAATCTGAAGCTGAGGAAATACGAAAAATAATTTTAAAATGTATTCATACATGCGTATATATTTCAAACATACAACAGATGTCTACGTCTAAAGCATTGAAACAAAGAAACCATTAATGCACACATATATCATAAAAGTGTTTATACATAAAATTTTATGCATAAAAATGTTCAATTACACTTTTTTTACAAATAAAAAACCTTATTCATCTC